>NW_015386653.1:124847-126081 GCF_001527695.2 Protobothrops mucrosquamatus | reverse complement strand
TGGTTGTTCCAGCGGGCAGGACTGGCCTAGGGGCATTTTAAATTGTTTTTAGCCAAATTTTAGTAGAAGCGGCCGATTATATATTTATTTTTAATGATTTTTAAAACCTCTATTGTATTGTATTAACTGTTTTTAACTGGCTGTAAGCCGCCCTGAGTCCTACGGGAGAAGGGCGGGGTATAAATTTAATAAAATGAAATGAAATAAAATGAAAATTTAGTGTGTTTCACACTTGGCAAAATTTAGACAAGTGGATTTCATCTCCCAGCCTGCATGATGTCCACCCAACTTAAAGTAGCCAAGTTTACATGGTGTTCTATTTAAAATCTACACAAAACTGCTGGTTGAGGTCATCCACCCATCCATTGACACAGAGCTGATGTTCAATCTGGATTTGTTCTGAGCTCTTGCTTATATGGCCCAGAGAACATGTATACCTTGTGCATCAGTTATGCCCATTCCTATGTCAGACTTTGCTTATGGTCATTCTAGAATACAGCAGCATGTGCAGTTTTGGGTGCATCATCTACACCCAAATAAAACCACTGTTACATGAGATGCATTGGCTCAGAGTGAACTGTGTGCACTTCAAGATACTGATTGTCAACTCTGAAGCCCTAAATGGCACAGCACCAAGGTACTTGCAGCACTACCTTTCCCTGCATGGCGATTGGGACATGCTTCAGATAACATTGGTAAAACAGTGTTATCTGATGGGCCCCAAGAAGTTTGACTTTTTTGTCATTGCATCTGTCCTATGGATCAGCCTCCCTCTGACATTTTCATGGCTTCAACGGTATTGGCCTTTTGAAAGGTTGTAGAGGCTTGGCTCTACTTCCAGGTATTGGGCCTGGGATGTGATGAGAGCTCTGACATGGGCGCATGTGATTCAATAGCAATAGCACTTAGACTTATATACCACTTCACAGTGCTTTACAGCCCTCTCTAAGTGATTTACAGAGTCAGCATATTGTCTCCAACAGGCTGAATCCTCATTTTACCAACCTCGGAAGGGTGGAAGGCTGAATCAACCTTGAGCCAGTTAGAATTTAACTGCTGAACTGCTGACAGCCAGCAGTCAGCAGAAGTAGCCTGCAGTACTGCACTCTAACCACTGTGCCACCACGCGTCTTCAAGACAATGATATGGTATTGCTTTGCTTTGCTTTTAATGGAATCTTTACTTTTTGCTTTGTTTGCTGCCCATAGTTTCTTTCAATAGGTGGGCAGCTCTC
>NW_015386653.1:116143-124792 GCF_001527695.2 Protobothrops mucrosquamatus | reverse complement strand
GAGCCAGTTAGAATTTAACTGCTGAACTGCTGACAGCCAGCAGTCAGCAGAAGTAGCCTGCAGTACTGCACTCTAACCACTGTGCCACCACGCGTCTTCAAGACAATGATATGGTATTGCTTTGCTTTGCTTTTAATGGAATCTTTACTTTTTGCTTTGTTTGCTGCCCATAGTTTCTTTCAATAGGTGGGCAGCTCTCTAAATTGGATGCACTGTAAATTGGAATACAGGTAGTCCTCGACTCCGATGACCAAAATCGGGACCAGAATTTCTGTTGCTAAGCAAGGCAGTTATTAAATGAATCATGCCCAATTTTACAACCTTTTTTGCCATGGTTGTTAAGCAAATCACTGCAGTTAAGTGAATCACATGTCATTAAGTGCATCAGGTGTCATCCATTGATTTTGCTTGTCAGAAGCCAGCTGGAAAGGTTGCAAATAGTGAACAGGTGACCCAAGGACACCGCAACCCTCATAAATATATGCTGGTTGCCAACTGATTGAATTTTGGTCACATAACTGTGGGGATGTTATGAAATACCAGTCATAAGTTTCTTATCTTTAGGGCCATTGTAATTTCAAACGGTTGAGTCTCCTTGTAATTAATACATAAAATAAAATATTGTTTTCTTTGGTAAGATTGAATGGGAACATACAGTATAATGTGCGCTAAAGCCAGAATATGAATGGAAGGGAATATATTGTTTTTGTTCTTTAGCTCTGTTTGTGAGACATACTTCACAGTGTCATAGGAAGGGCTAAGCAAAACTCCGGTTATTTAGGGACAAGACAATGAAAAGGCAGGAAACAAGGAAAGGAACCACAGTCCTTTCCTTTGGTATCAGAGGGCTGGAGCTGCCAATGTGGCAAATGGAGGGCTTAGTATCAGGCATGGCCTTATTGTAAATATGGACCAGTTGCAACCAGGCCATCATAAAAAACGAACTGCAGGCCGTTCCTTACAAAAAGAAAACAAAAAGAAGGTCAGGATTTTAGCTTATAGAAGCTACTCTTCATCATAACTAAGGCTACATGATTCTGAATGAACTATACTACAAGTAGATACTGTAATAAGTAGACAATAAGATAAGGAGATTTCTTGTCCTTGTGTGAGAATGCTAAGCTTGTTTATTGATTTATTAGTAGTGATATTACTCAGTCACTGAGTATGTCTAGATGGCTTACAAAAAAACAACCAGAAAAATATTCACCACCAGTCCTGGGGAAAAACACTGAAGTCTCCCTAGTTTTTCTGGATACAAAAAACACCATGTAATGAAATTAAAAACAAAAGAGAGAAAACGGGGGTGGGGAGGAGAGAGAGATATGTATGGAATCTTGTAATTGACAGATCCAGCTTTCATTTCCAAGTAATTATTTTATTAGATTTTTTTCCAGTTAAAGCACTTAGGCAAAAACCTTGAAACACTATTTTAACTGATTTCTACTCTTTTCTGTGCCCTTGACTAATTATACTACAGTACATATGAACAGGCATATTTAGAGTGTTCTGCAATATATAGCATTTAGAAATGTTCTGCTTGTGTTTTATAACAATACTAAGCTTACTAATTTTCTTATTACAATCAATTATTTCTGAAAATAGTTTTAATAATCTGTTAAATTAACTCGTGAATTGCTGTTTTCATAGGGTTTAAATTTGTTTTTGCTTGTATTTCTGTGAGGCTAACTTGAGTGTTAGTTGTTTGACAGTAGTTGTTCTGACATTTCCATTGCCCCTGAATTAGTTTCAGAGCAAAGTACTCCTCCAGACTGCTTGATCTAGCTGATGGTATAATTTTAAAAAGATTTTAATTAAGCATAACTGAATGGGAACTTGACATTCTGCAAAACAAAGTGCTAATCTGGGCTCCACAGAATCTCTACCAGTCATCCTTACAAAATAATAAAAACAAATTGTGAAGAATCATAGCCCAAGACTTTGGAATAGCAATAGCACTTAGACTTATATACCTCTTCATAATGCTTTGCAGCACTCTCTAAGCCAGTAGTCCTTAATCTTTGTGACTTGGTGACCAGGCTGGAGGAGGAGGGCAACTGGCCCATCGCTTGTCTCAGTTGATCTGCACTCGCGCACATGTACACCAGTCTGCCACTCACATGACCCAGTTGCAAATAGGCCATGGCCCGGTAGTGGGGTGCACTCGCGCACATGTACACCAGTGTGCCACTCACATGACCCAGTTGCAAATAGGCCATGGCCCGGTAGTTGGGGACCCTTCTCTAAGCAATTTATAAAATCAGCATATTGCTCCCAACAATCTGGCTCCTCATTTTATTGACCTCGGAAGGATGGAACATTGAATCAACCTTGAGCTGGTCAGGATCAAACTCCTGGCAGTGAGCAGAGTTCACCTGCAATTCTGCATTCTAACCACTGTGCCACCAGCTCACTTCACATTAAAAGAAAAGGGAAGGGAAGGAAATTGGTGATGGTGATGGTGTTTGGGATGAACTGGAGGACAGGGCAGAAATTGATAGGTCCCTTCTGATAAGTGGACATTGTCATGCCAGCTGATCAAACAATTAAAAAAAAAGTTAAGCAGAAACAGCAGGAACTCCCAAGCCTAGAAACTAGTTCTCTGAAGTTGAAAAAGACCTCAAACTGCAAATTCACTTACATTTAATAATTTGTATTGTTTTTAAATAATAGTAAAAACAAAAAAGGAACAAGAAAGAAAAATACATACTTAAAAACCCCCACAAACCCACCCAAGTGCTTTAAAAATAAATTAAAAAAGAGAAGCAGAAAAAAGATATGAAGTATAATATTTTCTTAGCACTATAAACAACTTCAGTTCTACATATAATTATCTAATACAAACATCATTCATATGTATATATTTATTTCTAATACACTTATAGGACTATCATGCCTTTTTAAAACCTAGTATACTTTGCATAAAGGCATTCCTTATTTTCTTATATTTATCCATACAAAGCATAGGTCTACAGGCAATTTACTCATACATAGCAAGTGTAATCAAATCTTCAATCCATTATGTAAATAGGACTGCACATTTATCTTTCCAATGTTGCAAGCAAGCAAACTCACTTACATATAATTGCAAAGAATCCATAATGGATTCATCCATGTAATGACCATCATTTGAAAATTATTTGAAAGAACTTTATCTTAAGGAAGGAATGTATAACTGGATGTTATACCATTAATACCATAGTATTACATATGTTTACAAGCTCCAAAAAGGTTTAGATCTCTGCACTTTCCCTACGCCATCCCCATTTTGGTGTTATTTGTATTAAATTGTGTTGTCTGTTTTGAGTGCAAGCATTTAGGTCTGAGGCTCTGTGTGTACATTTATCTTGCATTTTAATGGCATATTCTATTTTTGTATTGTTTCTGGTTTGTTTCACTTTGTTGTATATGACAAGGTGGTAAGATTGCACAGTAAACATATACAGTAAATAAATTATATTTTTACAACCTTTATTACAGATTCTAGTTACATGTATTCCCCTCTGACTAGCATAGCTCAGATAACAGCTACTATTTCATCGTTTAAGTCTGCAATGAAAGTCTTAATAATCACTGAATACAGCTCAGTCTTATTCCATTCACTGTAACTCCCAAGTTCTGAATCCTGTCCTTTGAAAGAGGCCAGGTGTCTCCCAGGTGCTACTGCCAATAGGGACAAGAAGCGCATTTTTAAGATAGTCAAGAATGCCAGCAAGGACTGTGATGTGGATGGCACTAACGATCTGTCCCAAAAAGATGTACTCTCTGTGCAGAATGATTTCCAGAGTTTGGGGCAGGAACTTAACAGGATAGGCTGTAGGCTTATTTTTTACCAGTGTATAAGGAACAAAATGGAAATATAGCAGAATTCAATATGTGGCTAAAGGAGTGGTGTAAAGGGGAAGACTTTGGTTATATTAGTACAATATCTGCAGCTGGTCCAATGAAAAAGTGTACGAAAGAGATGGTTTGCATCCATCATAGAAAGGGACTGAGTTACTTGGCAATAAATTCACAGATTTTCTGGAGAAATATTTAAACTGAACAATGGGGACAGTGAGTTAATTGATACAGAACATTCCTGTCCCCGGCAATCTAAAAATTATAGGGTTATCAGTGCATGTAACATAGAGGTGTGTGTGGACAATAATATCAACCTGGCTGTCAAGCAAAATCAAGCTTTTATAGTGAGTGCCACAGCAAGTGCACTAATAAAACAGATGGTAAGAAAATAGGGGAACTCAGGCACTACCCAGGTTATGTAGAAAGTAAACACAGGGTCAGTCATAAAGGACTCATATGTCTATACACCAATGCACAGAGTAGGAGCAATAAACAGGGTGAACTAGAAGTTCAGGTAAATGAGGGCAGATATGATATTGTTGCCATTATGGAAACTTGGTGGGATGAAACCCACAAATGGAACACACAGCTAGAGGGATTTAAATTATTTAAAAGAAATAGACCAAATAAAAGAGGAGACAGAGTTGCTCTCTATGTAAGAAATAACTACATCTCTACAGAAATACAGCACAACAATGATCAAAACTGTCTTGAATGCATTTGGGCCATAGGTGTATACTATAGGCCACCCAAACAAATAGAGGAAATAGATGAACTTTTTGCTAGTCAGTTAATTAAGATATGTAGGAAGCACATCACAATAGTAATGGGGGACTTTAATTATCCTGACATCAACTGGGAGACAAACTCTGTACCAAGTGGAAGATCAAACAGATTCCTGACAAACTTAGCAGACAACTTTGTCTGCCAAAAAGAAGGGAACTAGGGGATCAGCCATATTGGACCTAATTCTCACTAACATGAGAATTCTTACTCACTGAAATGATAGAAGGTGTTGAAGCCACAGGAACCTTGGGAGGGAGTGATCATGCAATATTGGAATTCAACATTATGCAAGCACAAGCAATAGAACACAGTCAAACTAAAGTCTTGGATTTTAAGAGAGCTAATTTCAATAAACTTAGAGAGAGCTGGAGAAGGATTCCATGGATGAGAATCCTCAAGGGGAAAACAACTCAAAAAGCTTGGGAAATTTTGAAAAGTGAGATAATAAAAGCCCAGTCTAGCACAATATCAACAAAGAAGAACAATAACAGCTCTCAAAAGAAACCAGCATGGCTGCATAAAGAACTCTCTGATAAGTTGAAAGACAAAAAGGACAAGTATAAAAAGTGGAAAGAGGGGCACATAACTAAGGCAGAATATTAGCAAATAGCCCGAACCTGCAAAGATGAAGTGAGGAAAGCTAAGACTAAAAATGAACTAAGGCTTGCAACAAAAGTAAAAAATAACAAAAAAAGCTTCTTTCAATATGTAAAAAACAAGAAAAAGGTTAAGGAAATGATTGGTCCATTAGTGGGAGAAAATGGCAAGAAGGTGATAAGCAACAGGGAAAAAGCAGAACTACTTAACTCATTTTTTGCATCCGTCTTTACACAAAAGGAAAAAAACAGTCCAACCTATCAAAAACAGTACCATAAAAACAGATTAGAAACACAAGTTAAGATAGGCAAGAAAATGGTAAGTGAGCACCTATCTACCCTAGATGAGTTCAAATTACCAGGACCAGATTGATTACACCTCAAGGTTCTGAAGGAACTGGCAGATGTGATCTCAGAACCTCTGAACGATATCTTTCAAAGATCCTGGAGCACTGGGGAACCACCAGAGGACTGTAAAAGAGCTGATGTAGTTCCCATCTTCAAAAAAGGGGAAAAAATGGATCCAGGAAATTACAGACTTATCAGCCTGACCTCAATACCTGGGAAGATTCTGGAAAAAATAATCAAGCAATGAATCAGCAAATACCTAGAGGCAAACAAAATCATTACCAAAAGCCAACATGGGTTTGTCAAAAACAGATCATGCCAGACAAATCTTATTGCATTCTTTGACCAGGTGACAAAATTAGTGGACCAGAGGAATGCTGTGGATATAATTTACTTGGATTTCAGTGAGGCATTTGATAAAGTAGACCACAACCCACTACTTGATAAGATTGAAAAATGTGGGTTAGACAGCATCACCACCAGATGGATTTATAGCTGGCTGACCGGCCGTACTCAGCATGTGTTCTCAATGGAACTGCATTTACATGGAGGGAAGTGTGTAGTGGGGTGCCCAGGGCTCTGTTCTAGGCCCAGTGCTCTTCAACATCTTCATCAATTACTTGGATGAGGGGATAGATGGGGAACTCATCAAATTTGCAGATGACACCAAGCTGGCAGGAATATCTATCACTCCAGAAGATAGCCTTAAGATACAGAAGGTTCTTGACAGGCTTGAAAATTGGGTGCTATCTAACAAAATGAAATTCAATGGTGAAAAAAGCAAGGTTCCACATTTAGGCAAGAAAAACCAAATGTACAGGTATAGTATAGGGGGTACCTTGCTCAATAGTAGTAACTGTGAGAGGGATCTTGGAGTCCTAGTGGACAATCAGTTAAATATGAGCCAGCAGTGTGCTGCAGCTGCCAAAAAAGCCAACACAGTACTAGGCTGCATTAACAGAGGGATAGAATCAAGATCACGTGAAGTGTTAATACCACTTTACAATGCCCTGGTAAGGCCACACTTGGAATACTGCATTCAGTTTTGGTCACCAAGATGTAGAAAAGATGTTGAGACTCTAGAAAGATTACAGAGAACAGCAACAAAGATGATTAGGGGACTGGACACTAAAACATATAAGGAACGATTGGTGGAATTGGGTATGTCAAGTTTAACGAAGAGAAGGATGAGGGGGGGACATGATAGCAGTGTTCCAATATCTCGGGCTGCCACAAAGAAGAGGGAGTCAAGCTATTCTCCAAAGCACCTGAAGGCAGGACAAGAAGCAACGGATGGAAACTAACCAAAGAGAGAAGCAACCTAGAACTGAGGAGAAATTTCCTGACCGAACAATTAATCAGTAACACCACCTGCCTCCAGAAGCTGTGAATGCTCCAACACTGGACATTTTTAAGAAGAGACTGGACAGCCATTTGTCTGAAATGGTATAGAGTTTCCTGCCTGAGCAGGGGGTTGGACTAGATGACCTCCAAGGTCCCTTCCAACTTTATTATTATTATTATAAACTCACTTGGGAGCATCTGTGATTCCTACAAAAAAAGAGAAGGCCCACAAAAGAACATTAAAAGTGGAGGAATAGATAACTTTCCATTCCTGAAGCACAACCTTAAAAGCACTTTGTACAAAAGGTTAGTATATTGGGACTGATTTTTATTTTTAGATTCCTGAGTAAATGCAATGGAGGACTGGAGGAGACTGGTATGCAGTACCTGTAAATTTCATCTAATTTTGCCAAGAATTAAGTTTGCTTGCATTTTGTTTTGTAAAGAAGCCCCAATTTAAAGGCAATTGCCATAGACCCTTCGTTCTGTTTGTCTGAAATGTAGCAGAGCTTGTTCTTCTGTGTATTTAATTCAGCATGTACAGAGATGACAGCCTTTATTACTTTCCTAGCAGTAGTCAATAACAAAGCTTAAATCTTCAATTTTTTCAAAGAAAGCTTCTGATTATATCCACAATGAGTCTTAAAGCTTCTGAAGCAGTACAAGCTAAATAAAGCTGCTTTCTGAATAATCTGAATGGATTTCAAAACAGCAGCAACAACAAGTATCTTGTGATCATTACACATCCTATATAGCTACTGGGGGAATAAATTCTTGAATGCTGTGGTCAGATTCATTTAGATGTTTTTAGTGTTTGACGAAATGAAATGATGATTTGAAATGCTTCAGAAATTATTAAAATGAAATTATGACATTTTTTTTTCAAAATAATAATAATAATAATAATAATATTTTTTTATTTCTTTTATTGTAAGCCACCCAGAATCATTTATGTGAGATGGACATAGGAGTGAGGACTAATGCAAGCTATGATAGTTAATACTGGTGTTGACTAGGCTCAGTAGCCTTTGTTTAATATTCTGAAATTATTTTAGGTGTGCATAAAATAAAATCTGAATTAAATATAAATAAAATGGTAATATGACAGGATGTAACTCCTTCTCACACTATTGTCTTGCAGTTTTGTTCTACTTCTTCTATTATGAAGAAGTTAGCTGATGTCTCTGATTAATTATTAGGTAATTAATTGGTAAAGAAGTGTTTTGCAAAAACTTTTGCATTTCCTTGAATTTTTTATTTTTTAGAAATTTGTATCAAATTATACTTAGTAAATTTTCCTTCCAACCATCAAGGAGTTAAAGAGCTGGTGTCACTGCAGATAAAATGTCTTTACCTGAAAGAGTACCAGGTTGATGTGGTAAATCCAGATATAATAAATCACCTAGATAGATTTTTTTTAAAGTGAATTTAATGCTGGTGAAAGAAGTTGAGTTGACAGCCTGGAGAATGTGGTCTTGAAATTAAGCAATGGAACCATTAAATCTCTCATCTGCTGATGTGTCTTAAAAATACTTTATTTATTTATTTATTTATTTATTATTTTAATTTGTATACCGCCCTTCTCCCATAGGACTCAGGGCGGTTCACAGCATATTAAAAACAAATAGTAAACACAAAATACAAAAAATTACAAAATACAAAAATACAGAAAATAAACCCCGATAAAAGCCGAATTAAAACCAAATATTACAAGCTGTGTTTCGAATTAAAT
>NW_015386653.1:51515-116021 GCF_001527695.2 Protobothrops mucrosquamatus | reverse complement strand
GGATCAGCCTCTGTATCTCAATAGGAGCTACATAAATGAAAAGAAAAACTTAATAAACCAATTTTATGTTGGAATTTATCATTGGTTCTCAAGTGCTTCAATATTTTAAAATCTTAATTGAGGGCTGTAATTGTAATATACTTTTGACTGGGTAGGTGCCATCATGTCAGTCAATGTCAGATAGATTTACCCCAGGGAGATATGGCCCCAGACTTTAAGCCCTTTAATAGTGCATCATTGCTAGAATAATTAAGACCATATATCTCACTGGGAGTTATTCTCTTCTTTTTCTTTTTACCTTCCCCAGTATTATAGACTTCACCAGAAAGAAACGTTTTCACATAATGTGTCCAAAGTATGATAAATTAAACTTGATCATTTGTACTTCAAGTGAGGACACCAAGGTGATTTGTTTAATGATCTATTGCAGGGGTCTCCAAACTCCAGGATGCGGTTCATTCAGAACTGGGCTGTGCAAGTGGTGGGCGATCACACATCACAACTCCACTTGTGTGAACAGAAGGCGATTGGGCTTGCATGCAAAGCTCCATTTGTGTGAGCAGTGGGTGAGCACGCCCGTCATTTGCATAAATGGAGCTGTGCACATGAATGATCATCCATCTGCTCACATGGAACTATCCCCTCTCCCCCCCCCCGCTGGTCCGCCAAGCTGGAAATGTTGGGGATTGCTGATCTATTGGTATGTTTTCTCGGTTATCTATGATATTCTCAAGATCAATATTCTCCAACACCAAAATTCAAAAGAATAGTCTTCTTATCTTGCTTCTTCATTCCGATAAAATGTCACAGGGAATTCAATGCCTGCATAATTCTGATTTTCTATAGACATATCCTGGCATCCGAATATATTTTCTAAGGCCTAAGGTTGACTCAGCCTTCCATCCTTCTGAGGTCAGTAAAATGAGGACTCAGATTGTTGGGGGCAATAGGCTGATTAGAGAGGGCTGTAAAGCACTGTGAAGCGGTATAAGTGCTATTGCTATTACTGTTCAGGGCTACTATACCAAGTGCTTAACTGCACTGCACTGTTTTTCCAAACTGCTTGTTCCTTTACTATTGAAATTGTAATATAAAAATTTAAGAAAATTTACAGGTTAGATTTACATGAGACTTTCTGCCAAGAACATATGCAAACATGCTCCGGCCCACGAAGGGCCCAGATTTGGCCCATGGGGTTGTCCCAGAGATGGCAAGGGACCATCCCCCATTGTCCCAGCCCTGGCCCATTGTCCCAGTCTGGGAGCTCCCCCAGTACACGCATAGGAAACAGTGAGTGTTTGGGGGCTTGTGGTGCAGAGTAGCAGCTGCAGCTCATTTCCCACCCCTCCTGGCTTTGCCTCATCACGCCTCTTCTCCTCCACCTCTGCTTTGCTCACCACGCCTGGCCCCACTTTGCTGGGCCTCACCTCTCCTTACTCGGGCCATGGAATTCTGTTAGCCAGGGGTACAGCCATCCTTGATGGGGTAGCTCACATGTTGCTGGCTGCAGGCAGTTCCAGGCTGTGGCTCTGCATGCGGTGTGAGTGCCGCATTCCCCTCTCAGGCCCTATCATGTGGTGGAGAGGATGACCAGGAGCTGGCCCCTACCGAGGTTTGGCTTGTGCAACCGCATGTTCCCATTTCCTTGCCTTTCATCCCACAGGTTGGGTCCCATCTGCTGGGCAGCATGGAGGGAGGGAGGAAGGAAGGAAGGAAATGGGAATGAGAAAGAGGGAGGCAGGGAAGGAGGGAGGGAAATGGAAGGGAAGGAAGGGAAGGGAAGGGAAGGAAGGAAGGAGGGTAGGGATAGATGAGGGAAGGAAGAAAGGAAGGAAGGAGGGATGGGAATGAGAAGAGGAGGCATGGAGGGAGGGAAACAGGAAGGAAGGAAGGAAGGAGATTGGAATGAGAGGGAGGGAGGGTCTGAGAGAAGTCCTGCCTTAGCACTTGGACACCAGCAGCACTGCTACCCTTTTGCCATCCCCTTGCCCCCTCCTCCTGGGCTACCCTGGGGGTTTCCCATCCTATCGCTAATGATGCTTTGGTTACAAATCCAGGTCTCCTTGCATGGTGGGTCTCCTGCACCCACCATGAGCAATTTGGCCAAGGAGAGTGAGCAGAGCAGCAGTAGCCTTGAGGAGGAGGCAAGTGCAGCTGAGACCCCTCTCGGGGAAGTGGGGCTATGCTAGGCCTGGCTGTGGGGTCCCATTGCCACAGGAGCTTGAGGGCTGGGCTGGGTGCTTGACCTTTGCTGCCCAGAGCTCCGGGCAGCCTGCACCATTGTCAAGCCCCCCCTGCACGGCCTGAGAAGGATGGTGAGGCTCCTGCAGTGGACCAGCCCTGGTGCTCGCCCCAGTCCCATCCCCCCTCTGCCGGAGACTCTCAGATCCACCCCAGTCTTGCCCAGGCCTTCACAGTTGCCCCTGACACAAGCGATATCAAGCTGGCCACACCCACCAGCCATGCCCAGCTAGTAGGCCATGCCCACCCTGGTCGTACCTACCTGGCTCCCCAAAGGCAACCACAATGCTAATGCAACTCTCAGTGAAATTGAGTTTGGCACCTGAACATATGGATTGCAATCTTATATCCCTATACCTCTGTGAACTGACCAAATGATATTTCCAACATATTATGTATTTGTTATCTTGGCAAAACTAATGATGAAAGTTACAGGAGTTTTCTCTGAAATAAAGTCTGTGAGGTCTGACCATGAAGTAAAGATTAAAAGTACTACATTGTTTGCTCATTCTGAGAAGTGTGAAAAACCATATTTTAAACTAGTAATTTGTTTTTTAGGTCTTTTTCTAAAACTATCTGAATTTTTCCTCTCCTCGGACAATAAATGTTTCAGGGTTAAGCTCTTTATACTGTGTTTGAGTCTACATCAGGGGTCCCCAACCTGTGGACTGCAGCCCACTACCTAGCCATGGGCTTTTGGCCACTGGGCCACGTGAATAGATAGCCAGTGCATGCATGTGTGTGCGCGCACTCCCCACACTTGCACTAGTGCTGCTTTGAGCATTGTGTGGACACTAGCCCTGCCTTGAGTGTTGCACAGCCACTAGCCCAGCCCAAGGATTGTGTGGCCGTTTTACCTTCTCCCAGCATCGTGTGGACACTCACACCATCCCCAGCTTCGCATGGGTGCTAGCCCTGCCTTGAGCATCGCATGGGCGCTAGTCCTTGTCTCAGTGCTGTGTAGATGCTAGCCCCACCATGAGTGTCACACGGGTGCTAGCTCTGCCCTGAGCATTGCACGGGTGCTAGACTGCCCCTGAGTTTTATGCGGGCACTAGCCCTGCCTTGAGTGTCATGTGGGTGCTAGCCCTGCCCCAGCATCACGCACACAGTCATGCACTCCCATTTGCATTGCATGCACACATACAGCCCCATGCCTGCCCCCTCCTTTCCCTCTGAGCCACCAACCTAGAAAGGTTGGGGACCTCTGGTTTACAGCATATTTTAATGATTATTTCTTTTTTAAAAAATTCTGAAATTAAGACGTTTTAGAATGGAAATAATGAAGTGATTCATGAATGGTGCCCTTATAATTTTAAATACATGTCTTAGATTTAAAAAAAAAGATGGCCAAAATTAAAGTTTAAAATAGCATTGGAGGTACTTAGAGATCTATATTTCAAAGCTGTAAATTGTTAATGAAAGGATTAAGATTTGAAAGAGATGTTTTTACACTCAATGTACCATGTTAACATGTTTTTATTATTATCTCATACAAAATTTGCAATTATTGTTTCTCGTTTTATACCTTATACGGTTTATTAATAGGAACATTTAGAACTTAATTTGAAAAATTATTTCTAAATGAATATTTTTTCTTTTCCATGTATTAAAATAAAAAAATGTGATTATAAAAAAATGTGATTATATGACACCAAATCCAGGCTGCTTAGACCTGATAAGGTGTTGACATTTATAAATGTCATATGATTAGCATGAGAAAAAGTGATAGTCATTTTACAATAAGGTCAATTAAGTGTTAACTAAGTGTATAGCATAATAGCAGTGAAGAGCTTTTAAGATTGCCTTTTTAAAAAGACAAAAGAAATCCTGTTCTATATCTTGTGATTTGTTTTGATATATTGATAGCTATGCTACAATTGCTAACTAAAACAGTAGTGCTGTAATTTTATTGTACCATTGCAACACAATGTTTGTTTAGGAAAGGGTTTTCTCTTTTAACGGTCCACCCCCCCTTTTTTTAGTAAAAAAAAAATAACTTGGTAAGTTATTTCTATTTCCTGACTGATAAATGTTAAAGCTTGGAGCATAGGCATATCTGGAAAACTCTGGGAAGGTACACAGTATAAGACTTTTGTATTTTGTATAGGCTATACTGGATAAAGTTGGTAAAGTTAACGCTATATTGCTGTGAACAACATAGCTCAAATTGTTTGATGCTACCAGGAAAACCCATGCATACACATGTAATAGAAAAAGAGAAAACCATGTAAACAAAATCTTTCTGCAGTTTTTCTATAAATACCAGGATTTTAGCATGACTCAGAATATCTTAGCTCTACGTGAAGAATTGGCTTTTCTAAAAGAAATTAGCCAATAAGAATATCTCTGAGCAGAATATGAATGTTTTCTACCTCAGCCTCCATTGTACTTTTTAAAAATATTTCTCCTATTCTAGGTTTCTACGTAGTTAGATAAGTGTATCCTTTGCTTTACTCTTGGTCTCTTTTGGCATGCTACTTTCATGTTTTTTTAGCTGTTTATTTCTTTTCTGCCTCTCCTATTGTTCCTTGCCTCTTCTTCCCTTTGCTTCCTAAGAAATCCTTATATTATCTATTGAACTAGGCAAATTAGTTCATAAACTGGTGCTATTCTTGAATTAGTCATGTTCTTTGTTTTGTCATGTGATCATCTGTGGGATCCTTGCTGCTCTCTCGGCTTGCTTGTTTTCTTGCAGATATTTCATTATCAAACTAGGTAACATCAGCAGTGAATAAAATGTAGACATCTTCTATGACTGATACTACTTATAGCAGGGGTGTCAAACTGCCGGCCCATGGGCTGGATGCGTCCTGTTGAAACCGCGCCCACCCCATTGCCAGCAATGGAAAAAAAGTTGTGATACGTTGTGACAAGTCACGTGACATTGCAAGTTTGACACCCCTGACTTATAGCTTTGTTTCAGTGGTTACTTACTGAATTCTTTTAACAAACCTAACTTACCACTAATGATGCACCAAACCCTTTGTCTTTTGCTAAGGATACTTAAGGAATTTCATCTTATGAAGTCCAATAGTAAATTATCTGATTAGCATTTTTTTAGACTAATACTGTGATTTAGTTACTAATTTGTTTTAGCACTTCATAAAAGTTGTGCAATTGTCTGAGTATAATTCAATGACTTTCATGAAGCATAAACCCAATGAATGAAAGTTATGAAGAATACTTTTAATACTGTTTCAGGGAAAATTGGTATAGGAAGTTCTATTGCAATATATCATGCTTGTCTTTATCATTGAAATAAACAATTAATCTTATAAAAATGTTGGAAATGCAATGAAGAGGTTGAGTCTTCATATTTGGTGACAATGCTATAAAGATGAATTTTTATAAAATGATTCATATTAAAAATAAATTTTAAAAGTAGAATTCCTATTGCAACCAGCAATATTTTTACTGAAATGTGGTAAACCATGTATTTCTTTAAGGTAAAATGAACTACCTTTATATGTGTTAAGTGCTTAAAGAATATTCTACATTTTTATTGGAAAATGTGTTTGATTTCTTTCTTGGAATAATGGTTAAATTATGGAAATATCTTTCAATATCCAGAATAATTTCTGGTCTAAAAAGTAAATCTGATGTAGAATTCACTTCTAACTGGAAACCACTCTATTTCAATTTTAGTTTCATTAGAAACTAGATAGCTAATCTTGATCTAATTTATTATAGTTTGAAATTTTAGTCAATCATTTATACTGTGTTAACTTTTTAAAAGTTTAATAGTAATTTTTTTGCTTTTTCCTTTAAAAATGATATAATACATTCCATGATTTTATAAATAACTAATGAAATATTGAAAAACGGTAACTCCAAGACATTTTAGATTCCATTGTATGTTTATAGTGTATCTCACTATTTGCATTTATTGTTGAATTTTAATGTTTAATTAAAAAAGTTATGAGTTGTTCTCTCTCTCTTTACATACACACATACACACACATGCACACACGCACATGTATATAATTTCAATGTGATTTTTTTAAAAAAAGTTTATTTTAAAAATTCAGAAAATGTGAATAATGCAGATAAATGCAGCAAAACAGAACAGCTTTAGGTGTGAAAGCCATAGAAAATGGCAGTCTTGGTAAAGATACGGAAAATGTTTATGGGTTATGGATAAGATAAACCTTATTCACATAATGATGTATTTCAGATAGTTGTTAAAGGAAAGAATACAGGAAAAAAGATCAAGTTCTTGCAAAGGGAAACTCAGACATTTTTTCTTTATCAGACTTACAGTATTATTCAAATTGTTAACAATAATGAAATGTCAATAAAGCTGTAACCCTATAGCCATTTACCTCAGAATAAGACATTAAACATATTAGGTTATTGCACTGTAGTAAAATCAGTTTTATATATTTTATTTCAAGGTACAAAACGTTTTTATTTGTAGGATTCATTTTCTGAAATTATAATTACATAAGACAGTTTCATTTGATGGTGTACCTAGTCCCAGCCACATAATAATAATAATAATAATAATAATAATAATAATAATAATAATAATAATAATAATAATAATAATAATAATAATAATAATAACAACAACAACAACAACAACAACAACAACAACAACAATAATAATGCTAAATACAAGATTGAATGGTGCATACCCCATCAAAGCCCTCAATACCTGGGCCATACGTTTGATACGATACAGAAGCTGAACTGGACAGTTTGGATTGAAAAACAAGAAAACTAATGATTGTTCACTATGCATTATATCTTCGTCATTATATTGATAGATTATACTTTCCCCACAGAAATGGAGGTAGAGATTTAGTTTAAATCAAATAACTGTCAAAGAATAAAAGCATGCATTGATTGATTATGTAAAAGAAAGCCAAGAAGAAGCATTGTTGCAAGTTCAAAATTGGAACTTACTTACTGAATGTATAGGAAACAAAACACGACTGTCATAATAAAAACAAGAACAGAATGCTGGCAAGGAAAATCATTATTTGGTCAATATCTACAGAAGATTGAGGGTAAAATGGATTAAGATAAAACTGGCAATGGATTACAACTGGAAGATTAAAAAAGAAAAGAAACTGAGGGCTTGATTTTGGCTATTCAAAAGCAAGCTACAGTATTCAAACTAATGCAATCACACCTAGTACAGAAAAAAAATTCAAATGTTTCAAAGTGCAGAAAGAAGTAGAAGAAACAGTAAAACATATACTCAACTCATGCAGGATCACACAAACTGATTATAAACGATAACATAACACACCTGCCAAAATTATTCACTGGAACATCTGTAAAAATTATCAAATGCCAATATGGTATGCCCAATTGGTGGGAGCATAGAGTTGAAAAAGTAATAAAAAAGCAGTTTAAAATACTGTGAGATTTCCAAATGCCTTAGGGCAGAGGTCCCTAATCTTTTGGGCATCAGGGACTCGTTCCATAGAGAGAGGTTTTTTCCACGTACTGGAGGGTGCATGGTTTTGTGTGCTGCCTGCATCTCATGGATGGGGCTTTGCTTGTTTGTGCGGACCAGTTGTTGGCATGCTGCGGCCTGGTATTGGTCCATGGACCGGGGGTTAGGGAATATGTATTGATGAATCTAGGTATAATATTAATAAACCTTGCTCTCAAAAAGAAAGAAAGCTTGTGTATGTATGTATACACACATTTCTTTTTGAGAACATTATTAACGTTATTGATGAATGTAACAAAGAAAGAGAAACTTTTCTTACTGTATAATTCTTTTCATTCCTGTATCCCACTCCACTTCTGCATAAGCTAAAGAGATAGCTTGTTGGAATAATCAAGAACTGTTCAACAATAAGACATTTCATTTTTAAAGAAACCTATTCCTACCTACCCAACTAATTAACATCAGCATACAAATTAGCTCACAGTAGGCTGTTGTGAAATTTGAGTGACAGGATGAGGAAGTCATTTGCCTCAGACAAAGTAAGGGCTACCCCTACCCTATCTGTTGAAAATAAGACAACCATTAGATGGCAGCAGTGGTATGCATAACATTCTTTGCTACCATCTAATGGTCGCCTGGAAATTTACAGCCCAATCTAGAAGTTTACAGCCAAGACATGGCAGCTTTGGGCAAAAGGGACTTTCCAAAGTATGAGAGGATTCGATCACTTAACATGCAGTGAACCATGCAAAACAATTACATGATAACAGTAACCCATTTTCGTTTCTGGCTAAGTTATGGGCAAGACCTGTTTGATGCCAGAAACCTCAGTTTAGTGCAGAATTGTCCAGTTTATGAGATTTAATCCAGTTTAAGTGATGGCATTGTGCAAAGGGAGGCTAGCTGTACTAATGAAAGTTTACAATTGATTTTAGGCTGAATTATACTGCTCTTGGTTTAAAACTGGCCATAAGGTTTACAAATATAGATAGAGGGTCAATTTTCATGAAGTGGACAGCATCTCAGAAATAACCTGGTTTCTAAAACACATTGGAGGCAGCCTCTTAAATTTGATCTGCCTTACTTGAGGGTAGGTGGAGGTACTATTCTATCAAATTACAACAGTTCTCCAGTCGGTATTATCTCTGTACAGAAGAGGGTTACCCCCAACCACCTAACTTTGGTTTGAACACAAGCCCTTTAGGAGGCTAGGAAGGAATTTAGAAAAAAAAATAGAAAAAATAAACATGATTCAATTTTGTATCCTGTCCCTGATTTATTGTTTCTGAAGCAGCAGTAAAAGCATTGAGTTGAGTCAAGAAGAAACAGGCTCTCAGGAAATCATTGTAATTTTGTCTGTCATTTGGCACCATTTTCCCATCCAAATAACAATCCTTCTTGTTCTCCATCTTTTTATTAGCATTAGCATATGAGGATCTATTCAGTCATATTAAGTAATTCAGGAAGAACCAGCTGAGCCAACTTGGAGCTCAATGGGAGGGTGTTCCCACACTGAACCCCTCTAACAGTAGATTTAATTAAACATTTCAAACCTCAAGACCCCTGGGAAACGAATACATCACTGAAGAAATTCTTCAGAATATTCTTAACTGGTGGACCCCTGCTTTGACTCCCTGCTCAGATTTAGCTTTGATAGTTCTTATCTATATATAAAAAAGGAAACTAGGATTTGCCTGCTAATTACCAACCCATTAATCTTTTTAGCATAATGAGGACATTGTATGCTAGGTATTTATATAACCAATTCCTAAAGTAGGATGAATCAGTGACCATTTTGGCTGAAGAGAGTTGATAGTCTGGCTGGTTGTTTAATTTTAGCTTATACACTTACACACTTATTTTACAGCACATGGTCAAAAAGTATACTTTTAAGCCAGGATCAACACTACACTTGGCTTTTACTGATTCTTTTTAAAAATCTATTTCTTAATCTGAATCATGGTGTAAACGTCTGCTTACATCTAAGAGAGTTCTAGTTAAAACATTAGGTGCAGTATTCAGGACCATTAAATCAACAATATGATTATTGGCAGACAGTTTAGGCAGGGATGCATATAGATGCCACTATTGTTTAATGTTTATATTAGTTTTCTGTTGGCCAAGATGAGTAATCCAGCTCCAATTCTTGAAACTGAAAGATACACATATTCTAGTCCTCTTATATGCAGATCATGCTGTGGTGCTATTTCAGATGCCAAATGGCCTTAAGCAAATCTTGCGTGCCTTAGGCACATATTGTAGCATAGAAGCACTCAAAATTAATTGCACAAAAACGGTTTGTTAAGTACTTGTAAAATTCATGTCTGGCAACTGAATAGATACCTGGTTGAATGGATTAAAATCTTCAATGTCTAAGATAGTGTTCCATGTTACTGTAAATCCAACGAATCCAGTATCGTACAATATGTTGCTCAAAATGCAGAGAAATCAGCAATGGCTTTGCAATCTTTCTATTATTTAGAGATACATTACTCATGTTTGCTGCACTAAAAATATTTTAAGCCAGAGTCTGAACATATCATCTATTCCAAGTCCATTTGGGCCATGCTTTCTATTCACTCCCTTAGAGAAGATATAGCCTGAATTTTTAAGGAAGATTTTCAAGAGGTTTCATGGTGTGTTCTTAACATGGTTTTGTACCATGAGGCCAGCATGGCCAAATGGAAACTCATGTATGGTAATTCACCCTTCCCATACTAGCAAAAGCTACATTCTCCCTTTCCTCTGAGGGCTTGCCCCAACCCACAGTTTTAATTGATGGTTTTGTTTCATTCTAAGGTAGGACACTGCATGAGTAACTGAAATGTTACTGTTTTTTCCCCAATGTAGTTCTGATAATGGGACATGAGCACATACTACTAATCCTTAAATAGTGTGCCAAGAATTTGGAAGGCCAATTAGATTTGACTGCCATACCCAAAGATGTGTTACTGCATAATTGATACCCGTTTTTCAAGCCAGCTAGATATTTAAGCCAAATAGCAATTCCAAAATTCTAAAAAGACTTAATTCTGGCAAGATTTAATGCCTTCAGAAATTTTGCAATATTCTGTTGAACAAAGACTTTGCTTCTATAGTGAAGGAGTTAGTCAAACATTATGCTCTGTTATATTGCCCTTATTACAAAGAAGTTCAGTTAAAGTTAATAACTCCCTCTTTAGGAAGCATTGAGGCTGTCTGGATTCATTCTATTTACAGTTACAATTATCTGACAAGTGTGATTCTATATCTCTGAATGTTGCTGAATTTTGCTCTTTGTAAACATATTGTACTTTGACCGCAGCAGTTTTATAATTATTTAGTTTCATATGATTTGCTAACTTAGAGCTGGTCTCCTTTTTTTTAATGAATTGGTCTGTGCCTATAATAAACTTTACTGAGTGATGGTTTCTAATCTTCCCCAGAACTAGTGCAGTAAGGGAAACAGTGATTTTTTTTTTAGCAATTAAGAACGACTTCCCAAATCAGGAAAAATGATTTTACCTTGATTAATTCATGCACAAGTGATATGGGATAATATAAAGGATATAATACCAACTTTGGCAATGGAGAAGAAATGAATGAGCTATTAAAGGGAGATTTTCAGGAAAGTTTGCTCAGTCCCAATAAAAAGGGAAGAAAAGATACTCAAAATAATCCTGCCTTGATTTTATTTGATATAAGAGAAGACAGACAAACACTAACAGACTTTCAAGTTTCTGTTATTCTGCCACTCCAAGTAAAAAAGTATTTGTTAAAATCCTAGGATTCCTGTTTCTTGATTGTGCTACTTCAAAGGGCTGACAGGCCCTTTGTGCGTAGGGCTACCATATTTGGGCTGAAAAAATCTGGATGACCATTAGAGGGCAGCAAAAAAAATGTAAAACCACTTAATATGTTACCTTCTACAGCTGCAGCTTGGATATTGCAATAGCAATAGCACTTAGATTTATATACCACTTTATAGTGCTTTACAGCCTTCTCTAAGCGCTTTATAGAGTTAGCATATTGCCCCCAACAATCTAGGTCCTCATTTTACTGGAAGGCTGAGTCAGTCAGAATTGAATTGCTGGCAGTTGGCAGAATTAGCCTGGATACTGCATTCTAACCACTGTGCCACCATATAATAGTCCTGAACAAATTTTTCAATGGTATTTCAGAAATTTCACATTTCTGGACCAGGTTGATGGGCTTACCCTACAAAAATTTAAATCAGAAGATAAGCTTAAAATATAGAAGGATCTTGACAGATTTGAAAATTGGGCACTATCTAACAAAATGAAATTCAATGGTGAAAAAAGGTTCTACAGTTAGGCAAGAAAAACCAAATGCACAGGTATCGTATAGGTGGTAACTTGCTCAATAGTGGCAACTGTGAGAAGGATCTCGGAGTCCTAATAGACAATCACTTAAATATGAGCCAGCAGTGTGCTACAGCTGCCAAAAAAGCCAACACAGTACTAGGCTGCATTAACAGAGGGATAGAATCAAGATCATGTGAAGTATTAATACCACTTTACAATGCCTTGGTAAGGCCACACGTGAAATACTGCATCCAGTTTTGGTCACCACGATGTAAAAAAGATGTTGAGACTCTAGAAAGAGTACAGAGAAGAGCAACAAAGATCATTAGGGGACTGGAGGCTAAAACATATAAGGAGCGGTTGCTGGAATTGGGTATGTCTAGTCTAATGAAGAGAAGGACGAGGGGGGACATGATAGCAGTGTTCAAAGAAGAGGGAGTCAAGCTATTCTCCAAAGCACCTGAAGGCAGGACAAGAAGCAAGGATGGAAACTAACTAAAGAGAGAAGCAACCTAGAACTAAGGAGAACTTTCCTGACAGTTAGAACAATTAATCAGTGGAACAACCTGCCTCCAGAAGCTGTGAATGCTCCAACACTGGAAGTGTTTAAGAAGACACTGGACAGCCATTTGTCTGAAATGGTATAGGGTTTCCTGCCTGAACAGGAAGTTGGACTAGATGACCTTGGATGACCCCTCTTCTTCTTCTTCTTCTTCTTCTTCTTCTTCTTCTTCTTCTTCTTCTTCTTCTTCTTCTTCTTCTTCTTCTTCTTCTTCTTCTTCTTCTTCTTCTTCTTCTTCTTCTTCTTCTTNTTATTATTATTATTATTATTATTATTATTATTATTATTATTATTATTATTATTATTATTTGATTGAGACTAAGTTCCATAAGGGACCCTTCCACAGTTCGAGATCAACATCAATACCTATTCATATAGCAATGTAGTGCATTTTGCCTGGTGGAAATGAGTATTTTTACAATGATACATTTGTAGAGTACACTAATAATGATACATCAGGCTCCTTGTTGGATATCTTAAAGACCGCTTTATCACAGAAAGCATTTTTTCTAAAAAAAATAGGTTGTTCAATTTATAGTAAGAATTTAGCTGCAATTATTTGTTAGGTTTAAATGTTCTGATTGTGCGGGATGTGCTTTTCAGTGTTACAGCTAGATCTTATTTATTTTTAATTTTAGTATTATAGTTTTATTGTTTTGGAGTTTTATTTATATTTCATGATGATTGCTTGAAGTCACCTTGGAAATGGTTTATTCTAAAAAAGCAGGTGATTAATATTTTAGAAGAATAAGTAAATAATCTTTGAGAGCTGCCAAATTGTGTTCTGTGGATTGCAGATGACTGTTATTCTTCTTTGCTCCAGCTAATAGGCTACTTTCTTTTTTTAAACTGAACATATTAACACATGAATTATATCATGGGATTTTCAAGACATGCCCCTTGTCATTTGCTCCATTCAACTATGAGTATCCTGCTGGCTTGAATTAGACTTCCCTTGTTCATGGATGTATGCACCGAGAAGCTTTGATATGGCCAAATATTTATTACATTTGATTGGAATCTATGTATAACTGGATGAAAAACTGTATAGGAAGAGCTGATGGTAGGTAGGTGTGTAGTGCTCATATGTGGAGGCAGTTGCATAATTTCAGAAAAGGTTAGTCTGAAATACCCAAAGGTATTTTTTCAAAAGGCAACTAGACTTTCTTTGTTTTTTCTCGAAGATGTTTGGCTTCTCATCCAAGAAGCATCCTCAGTTCTGACTGAATGCTGGGGAATGAAAGGATTTCTATCCTTTGCAGTCATCTGGTTGTTAGCACTGGTTGTTAGCACTAGTTGTTGGCAGTGGTTATTAACAAAGTGTATTCATATTTGGAATATTCACATATCCTCTCGCATGAATAATACACAAACTTTGCTATTAAAAAAGAAAGCTCAAGGTAAGTATCTTTGAATCAGAACAGAGCTGGAAGGGGCCTTGGAGGTCTTCTAGTCCAACCCCCTGCTCAGGCATGAGATCCTATACCATATATATCTTCTACATATCTGGGAAGAATGTTTTGTTATTGTATCATATTCTCTTAATTCTAGATAATGTAAATTCACTTATTATAGTGGTTACCCCCCCACACACACATATGGAGATTGCTCTTTTCTTCTCCATATGATCTATATGTCTCATTTGAAATGTTGGAAATAGCTTTCTAATTCTACAGTCATGTTACGTAAAAAGGCCCAGTGGTTCATGCAATACTTGGGTATATCTTCATACAGACTGCAGGGAGCATCTTACATAGCTGAAAACCATACTATTAGCAGAATAACAGAATAGCAGGGTTGGAAGGGAGCTTGGGGGTCTTCTAATCCAACCCCCAGCTCAAGCAGGAAACCTTATACCATTTCAGATTATGCCATATAGTCCAATCTCTTCTTAAAAACCTCCAGTGTCGGAGCACCCACAGCTTCTGGAGGCAAGTTGTTCCACCGAATTTAGCAGATAGTAAATAAGTCTAAACTTTATTTTCTGTAGAGTTTTAAGTGGCAATAGCAGTGACAGACAGTGACAGCAGTGTGGCATTAGGTGGGCCCAGATTGTTATCTTCAGGAGCAATAGATCAATCCAATGGTTTTTCTTCATATTTTAATCAATATGTTGTCTTTGTAATAGTACAGTGGAAGTTATGGAGGAGATCTAGGTTAGTGCCATCACAGACGTAATTGGAAACTACTCTTTCCATCCCTTTCTATACTTGCTCACCTCAAGGATACCAGATTAATAAACTCAAATGTTCCTGAGCTCTGCATAGAACTTTCTCTCAGAACAGGGAAAAGACAGGTAATCCCCTAAACTGAGAAGTGAGATGAACATTAGCCTTCTTGAAAATGAAATGCTCTTCTATAGTAAATATTTGAAAAGGTGAATCTTGGCTGACTATGCCCCAAAACAGCAGTTTTCAAATGCTTCCAGGCTACGGAGCCTGTTAGCTAAAAAAGAAACAAAGAAAGAAAGAAATATATATCCACTCTTTCAAAAGAAAGTCAAGTATTCTCCTTATTGGGAGAACGTTTTTCAAAATCATTTGAAAAGAACAAGCTAGGCCAGGAAAGTATCCTCTGATCCAATTTATTCTGTTCAGTTCCTATGTTTTATTTATTTATTGAACAAATTTATATAACTGACTAGATCACATATACAGTAGATGACTCCAGGAACCTTACAAAAATTTTAAAAATCCACCATATAATACAAACCCATTAAAAAAAAAAACCCTCATCTGACTTCCATGGCAGCAAGTTAGACTTAGGTTTTCCTCAAATTCATATATGGGAACTCTTTAATAAGCTTATATGATTTTTTTTTCACTTTCAGTACACCGATGCTTACATGCAATAGAAACATACAAGGATCCCATCAAAATCAAACTTACAGGTGTGTTTTACCACTCCCTAAAACATTAAGAAAAGGAAAGACAGTGTGAGTCTATGTCAATACCTATTTTGGAGGATACCTCATCTGATGGAGAGAAGGAATTTTGGGATCAACCTGAGCAAATACCTCCAGGCTTGTATCTTCTGGAAGATGAGATATAAAAAGAGTAGTGATTGAGAAGTGAAAATTATAGTGGGAGTTGAAGAGAAACTTGGAAATTTCCCTTAGGTCAGAGAAAGTCGTTTGACAATGCAGACTATGAGATTGAATGCCCCCCTGAATAAGAATTAGAGATCCGGCTGCAGTTTTATCTATGTACTACTAAAATTGTTGTGCCTATTTGATACTTTATAGCCTTCAGTTGGATGAAATGGTATGCCAAAAGGCAAAATCTTGTCAACAAAGGTACCTCAAATGGGCCCTTTACTCTTGAAGGAATGAAATTTGAAAAAATGTTTGGCCACTTCAGCCCTGTGGAACTGCTGCTTTTCAGCACGATGGCATTGCTGTGGTCATCTGCAATCACATAATCCTTATTTTCAACATTCTTTGACAGCTTCCCAAAAGTTGATTGGGAACCCAGAAGGAACTAATATGATTGCCAATGCTCCTTGCCTCTTTCCCACTAGGAAAGTCTTGTAGGAAACTTGAAGGGAGAAAGTCAATGGAGTAGTCCCTCTCCATCAATCTCTTTGTGCTTGCATCAAGTTGGCCACTCCCTTGCTCCACCCTCCAAGCAGCAGTACTTATTTATCTACTGGGAAAGGAAAGGAAAGGAAAGAAAGGGAGGGGAGGGGAGAGGAGAGGAGAGGAGAGGGAAGGAAAGGAAGGGGAGAGAGGGGAAAGAAAGGGAGAGTGGTGAGGGGGAGGGAAGGGGAAGGGAAGAAGATTTCCTTGTCCATAAGGAAACTCAATGGGAAAGTTGACAGGAAGTTGGAGTTTTCTCTTGCTGTCACTGTTTTTTGCCCATCTGTGATTATTCTGTTTTTCTGTTTAAGTAAGGAAATATCTCTGAAATGATCAGCCATTGGGGCACGGGTTGTCTAGTAATTATTAAAAGATATGCCAGCCAGGGATAAACATCAGAAATGATTTTATAAGTAACTTTGAATAGTGTCAGAATCAATGGATTTCTTTTCTTTTTGTTTTTTAGCTTGGTCTTTTCTCAAAATGCAGAAGCCTTTGCCTTCCTGCTCTTGACTTTTAGATTTCAATGATTTCTTGGTTTCAGTGACTCTGGACTTCATCTGACCTCATGATTTGGCTTCCTTCCTGTAAGTGGTTTTTTTTGCTGGCTTAAACCATAAATGTGACATAGAATAACAGAATAACAAGATTACTGGCAGGTGTCAGCAAATGCCAATTTAAAAATAAATTATAAAATGAAGAGAAAAAAATGATCCTTTTTTCTTGTGCAAGGCAAGTCAGTGTACATTTTTAAAGTGAAAAGAGAATTTTGTGGGCAATATCCCAGAAAATACCTAAAAGGAATGTTGGGCAGATGATGTAGGTCAAAGTTATCAAACTTGTCGTGTCATGTGATGTGTCGCAATGTATCGTGACTTTTTTCCCCTTGCTGGAATTGGGGTGGGCGCGACTTCCATGTAACACATCCGTCCCGTGGGCTGGCAGTTTGACACCACCGATGTAGGTCATTTCATTGTTAACTTGAAAGGACTTTCATGGTCTCAAAGCAATTTAAAAGCAGCTGCAGAAGCCTCCTTCTGCAATGGATTGATCTGTGATGGTAATAGCAATGGTAGTGGTTATGGTGATGAAGATACAATAGAAACGCATTATAATGGACTTCCCATTGGATTTTCAACTGCTGCTATTCTAAAAGTGTCATGACACTTAGTGGTGACTTTTAGAAATGCAATGTTGTCCACTCATTTAGCATAAAAACAGTTCCTTATCCTGTAAAGGTGTACTCATTTTTTAAAAAAAGCCTACTAGAGAACTTTCTATTATACTGTATGTCCCATATATAGAACTTTATTTTTGTTGTTTTATATTATGAATTACAATCAGAAAGATAACATTTCAAAACAGTGCTTTTTGGCAGCAAGCTAAGTTTTTTATAATGATTCCTTATTAAATGCTCTTATAAAATATTATCCTCAATTTTCCAACTAAATATTTATAGAGATATCACAGCATTTTGATCTTTTCATGTTGGTTCCTGAGCTAGCTAAAGTGGATTCTCCCTTGTAGCCAAATATATGTTTGTTTATAAACTGAGATATAACACAGTTGGTGTTGTCAAAGCTGTAAATATTAAAAGAAAAAGATTAAATATAAAGCCAAGGAGTAGGGTCAGTAAGTAAAATCCTTGAAAGCTTTCTTGTGGAGTTGGATTGTACATCTTGCATTAATTTACCCTTCAGTATTCTCAATCAGCCATTACTGACTTTTTAATTAAGGAAACACATCTTCCATAAATACATCTACATGTTTTTTACATTAACTTAAGTAAAAATAGGTTTGGGTTGAGCAGAGATTGATCAATGCCAACACTTACTAACAAAATGTTGCACATTTTTTTCTTTCACCTACAGATTCTGAGCCTGTGGAGATTTTCTAGCATGTTAATATTTATATTTTTATGATCACACTGTTAGAAACATTCCTAATATATGGTAAGTCTGTGCCATAGCAAATTTCAAGCCTTTCTGGGAATCATCATCTTATATTGTACCATGGCTACACTCATAAAAAGTTCAAGAAATCAGACCGGTTCCATCATTTGATCTCAATATACAGCTCAGTTGTTGAGAGAACATTCAAGAATTTAGGAAGTTAAAACACAAATACTCTGGGAAATTAGAAGGCTATAGAAGGCTAAAATTTCAAAAGCTACCAAAAATGTAATGTTTGTAATATGGAGAAACAAATCAGCTATAACAATGTAAATATTTATATGGGAAGTACTTCACTTCATCCCCAATTAAATAGCTTTTATCTTATATTATAAATACTTCAGGCATTAAAGTGGTTTTTGGCAACTAAAGTTTATGCAAATATAATGGGATGGAGTTTATGGAGCTGCAAGTCTTTTCATAGTTTTGTATGTCCACAGTCATAAGGCCATCCTTTTATTGAACCTTTAAAAACAGATCTTCTATATCAGATCAAGAGTCTGTCTAATCCATCAGTTTGTTTACCAAATGACCAAGCAGATACCTCTGGAAAATCTTCAAAATCCATTGTGTTTCCCAGCAATGGATATTGAGAAATGTACCACTTCAATTTCTAGTAACTATAGTAACTATAGTTGACTGTAACTATAATGACTTTTTGTTCATGCTGGCCAGTCTTGGGAGGTGGGGCGGTGTGTGTGTGTTACTACTATTTCCTATTGATAGCATTAGATTCCATTGTGAAAAACACCTATTTTGGAGGGTGTGGTTCATTAGTGTTTCCAAAAGCACATGGTAAGTTGACTCCACACTGAGAGTTTGGAACAGACAGAATTCATCTTTTGTTTTATGCTCCTAAAAATTCCCAAATTATAATACCTTTATATAAACAATTGTATATTCATAATTGATAAAAAGTCAGTGCTTTCTTTACTCGGTCATGAAAGATGCCAGTTGATGGTTTGATTTGTTGGCTAATCCATTAATATCAGAGATAATCACTGAACAAAGAAACAGTCTTCTCACTGATGTGACTTTCACTTAAACTTCAGTTCTGTAAAGTTTTAATAGTTGTTTTCAATAAGGAGTGGGAGGAGCTTGTCTGCATCCAAGCAAAAATGAGTGCTCCCTTCAAATGACATATAAGCAGGTTCTGAAACCCAAGATCTTATTATGAAATGAATGTATGTGCACAAATGGATTGTGGCCTTCTCTTTAATGTCCATGTTCCCCTTTCTCATCCATCCATCCATCCATCCATCCATCCATCCATCCATCCATCCATCCAATATGGCTGCCAGTCAATGACTCTGAGCAGCTTAACAATTAAAAAAATATAGTAGAATTAAAAACACTAAAACCATTTTTAATAGCAATAGCACTTAGACTTGTATGCTGCTTCATAGTCCTTTACAACCCTCTGTCCAGAGTCAGCATATCTGAGTCCTCATTTTACCGACCTCAGAAAGATGGAAGGCTGAGTCAATGTTGAACTGGTCAGGATCAAACTCCTGGGAGTCAGCAGAGTTAGCATGTAATACTGCATTCTACCATGCCACCACAGCTTTAAACAATATTGTTTTATTTTAAAACAATAAAAACATCCAGATTAAATATACATAGGAGCAAGATACTTGGCCAGTTAGCAATTCAGCCAGGAAATGGGGCTCTTAGCATATTCAGCACCCCAGGCACAGGAACATAGCGAGGTTTTTAGGGCCTTATGAAAGGTTACCAGGTTTGGAACTATTCTAATCTCTGAAAAGAGATTAGGGGCCATTGTGGAAAAAGCCCATCTTCTGTCTCCCCAGCCTACATTCTTTGACTGATGGAATCTGCAGCATGCCCATTTGGGTAGGGCTTCTTGGAAAAAGGTGATCCCTTGGGTACCTCAGACACCAAGCCATGGAGGGCTTTAACATTGCCTCCATTTTACATCTAGAAATTTTGGCTTCATAAATGTAATAAGGGACCTTCCCAACTTGCAAGACGACATGTCTCTATGGCTATCTTTGTGTTTCAGGACCGGTGAACAATGGTTAAGTGTTATTTAATTATTTTTCAGCTTTGCACAGGAAGAACCAAAGCACCTTTCTATTTTTCATAGACGTGGGTTCAGGAGAGAAGTAGAAAGACAAAGAATTTCTAGGTAAACAAAGGTATATTTGGTGCCATAGTATACCTCATACCACAGTACAGCTTCACCTTGGCTCAGCTATGGACCTTCTAAAATCCAGTAGATATGTATACAAATTTGTCAGAAGTGTTCTCATAAAAAATGTATATGTGCATTACTTGTCTCTAGACACAGTGGGATGTTTTATAATTGCTCTTTGGTGGTATGCAGAGAGTACAAATAGTGTTTAAGAGAAACTTCACCATAACAAAACCCCACATAATATATTTTGTCATGAAGCAGCCTCTAGCTTCTGTACCATGAAAAGGAACCTTTCATATTATTACTAGTCAACATAATTCAAAATCCTAAATCTGTCCATGCAGGAATTCCTAAAAAAAAGAATGAATTATGATATAAGCTCAGTGATTTAATTTGCCTTGTCAACAATAGCATGACTATACTGAGAATTGTATACCACTTTTGGTCATGGAAAAAGTGGGGGTGTGATGGCTCAGTGGTTAAAGATGCTGAGCTTATCAGCTGGAGCGCTGACAGCTCAGATTGGGACCCAAGCACAGCATGATGAGGTGAGCTCCCGTTACTTGCCCCAGCTCCTGCCACCTAGCAATTCAGAAGCATGTAAATGCAAGTACACACTACACCAAACTTCCTCTCTATTAATGTTTTCCAGGTTAGCTATTAAAATTGATGCATTCACTGCTGCTACTAATTCTCATGATTGATGGGATATTTGATATTGTATTATTTTTCATCAAATCTGGGCGAATATTTTTGATTTTGAGGGACATCTGAGAGGGTCTTGGTGGATCCTGGGACCACACTTTAAGAAACACTGTTTCATTAGGTTACCAAAATAATAGATGAGATAACAGACAAAATTACATACAATGTTGTTTCTCTTTATTTTGCTTTTGTTTTATCGTGTTAACTGGATTTCATGGATCTCTCCTACGGGCAAATCCATAAGATTACTTTGAATATAATTTTAGAAATAAAGAATCCATCTAAGACTACATGAAATGTTGCTACAGAAAGAAGCAAGAGTGGAGGATTGTAAAAAGAAAGTAAAAGATTTTTTTTAAGTTAGGTAAAGGTGCTGATTTAAAAATGGTTGGGGATGCAATTAAAGCTTTTGTTGGAGACTATTTTATACAATACAATTGTGAACTAAAAAGAAGAGTCAAGAGAAGCTATTTTGGATGAAATAAAGAGAAAAGAAGAAGAATTAAAGAAATTTCCAGAGAAGATAAGTATTTCTTGACAAATTAAGCCTTTGCAAAAACAATTATCTATGTTAATAGTAAGAGAAATAGAAATACATGTGAGCTATATAAAGCAAAAGAAAAGAGTTTGTAAATAAACAAGGGAAGTAGCTAGCATAGAGCAAAAAAAGAAAAGAATATTGAAATTATAAAAGGGAGATATTATATTAATGGACAATGTGGCCATAGAAAAGGTGTTTCATGATTATTATTAATGATGATCTAACAAAACCATGGAATTACGAAAAAGAACATGATGGAATGCCCAATGTCTCCTCTTGTTTAATTTGATTCTTGAAATATGGATTAGAGATATATAACAAGATGAGAGGATTGTGGGAGTAAAGATTAAAAAAGAAATGTATTAATAAGGGCATTTGAAGATCACTTAGTATTGGTTCTGAAAGAGGGACTGGAAATATTAATGGACAAATTAAAAGAGTAGGGTGCATTAGCAGTATTCAGGACTAATAAAAAGATGATGTTAACAAAAACTAAAATTAGAAACTCAAACAATAAATAAAATTAGTTTTAAGATTGAGAAGTAGGTAAAATATCTATGACAAACATAAATTGCATTTATTTCAAAATAATTATCTTAAGACATGGAATGAAGTTAAAAATATATATTTTAAGAGGAGAGGTATTACAACTGTCTGTGCTGGGGAGAATTTTTGTGATAAAAATGAATATCTTGTCTAGAATGGTGTTTTTGTTTCAGACAATACCTGTTTTGAGAACTGATGCAAAATTTAAACAGTGGCAGAAAGATATATCTATTTTTTTTGTGGCAGAGTTAAAAAAAGAGTTAAAAAAGTGTTACAAGATGCAGAGAAAACAGGAGGATTGTATTTACCTGATTTGAGAATTTTACAGCTTGCGTTTCATTAGAATGAAGCAATGTGTGCTACTGAGAAATAAAAGGCTTTTGGAGTTAGAAGGAAATGACCTAATATTTAGGAGGCATGGCCTTTTGTGGTACAATAAAGTCAAGATTAATGTGGGTTTTAAAAATCATCATGTTAGAGACGCTAGATTGAGCATATGGAATACAAAGAAACTCAAATTGTGGTCAAAAACACCTTTGTGGACAAGAAACACATAGAAGAGAAATAATAGGAAAAAACATAAATGAATTACTTAGTGGGAGATGCTAGAATTTTGTCAAGGAGAATCAATCAATCAGTCAATCAATCAAACATATCAAGAGAAGAACTGGTAGCAGAGCGATATAGTTAATAATAATAATAGTAAAGTTGGAAGGGACCTTGGAGGTCATCTAGTCCAACCCCCTGCTCAGGCAGGAAACCCTATACCATTTTGGACAAATGGCTGTCCAGTCTCTTCTTAAAAACTTCCAGTGCTGGAGCATTCACCGCTTCTGGAGGCAGGTTGTTCTACTGGTTTAATTGTTCTAACTGTCAGGAAGTTTCTCCTTAGTTCTAGGTTGCTTCTCTCCTTGATTAGTTTCCATCCGTTGCTTCTTGTCCTGCCATCAGTTGTCAATGGTTCTCTTATTTACAATTATTAGAAAGATTTAAAGTAGAAAAAACAATTTATGGTTTTGAAAATTGTAAGACAATTTGAAATAGAATTGTGTATAAATTAGGAACATGTAATTGCTAAATATAAACTTCTATTGAATTTTGAAAGAGAAAAAGAGCAAAGATTGTATGCGAAAGTGGGCTAATTTTTTTGTTTATGAAATAGAGATGGAACAATGGGAAAATATGTGGCTGACAATATTAAAATTTACATTAGATTATAATATGAATTTTTTTTTTATAAATGATGTACCATTGGTATATATCATCAGAGAAGTTGTCTAGAATAGTCTAGAACATGGTGTCAAACCCGATTATGTCATGTGATGTGTTGTGACATATCGTGACACTTTTTGCCTTTGCAGAGCCGGGGTGGGTGTGGCCTGTGCGTGAAGCATCCAGCCCGTGGGCCGCCAGTTTGACACCCCTGATCTTCAACATTTATGAAGAAGGAACATTTTATCTTGTTTGGAGGATGCATAAACAAGCGAGAAAATTCTGGATTCAAATACATAATCTGAATCAGGGGATTTAAAGATTAAGATACAAGTGAGACCAGAGGTTTTCCTTTGGGGATTAATGGACAGACAATTGGAAAAATGTTGTACAATTTTGTTTCTCTCTACATGATAACCACAATGAAATTATAGTATACACAAAGATGGAAAGATTCAGCATTTCCCACAATAGAGGAATGGTTAGTGAAGATGGTAGAACTTGTTAAGGTGGCTAAATTGACTTCTTTGATATGTATATTTATTGCTGACTGGAAATCCCTTATGGATTTTTTGTATAAAAAGAAAAAAAGTGAAGATATGTTTTATGATTTTGATGATTAGACAGGATAAATTATACAAAAAAGAGAGCTATGTTGTAACCATAGAGTGTGATGTAAATGTATAATTATACAGTACTTATAACTGCTGTAAAGAAGATCAGATGCTATTTCTTAGTATTTTTTTCTTTTACTTTTTTCTTTCTTACAATTTTAGCTTTCTCTTTGATTTTCTTTTCTTTTTCTTATTTTATATTCGTTTATATTAATATTTTGTCTTCCTTTTCTAAAAAATCTATATCTATATCTATATACAGTATACCACTTTATTTATACAAGTAGTCCTTGACTTACAACAGTTCAGTTAGTGGCCATTCAAAGTTACAGCGGCAGTGACTTATGACGATTTTTCACCCTTAAGACCATTGCAGCATCCCCATGGTCACATGATCAAAATTCAGATGCTTGGCAACTGATTCATATTTATGATGGTTGTAGCATAATCAACTTTTGCAGCTTTCCGACAAGCAAAGTCAATGGGGAAATCAGATTCACTTAACAACCATGTTAATAACTTAACAACTGTGGCAAGAAAGGTCATAAAATGAGGAAAATTCACTTAACAAATGTTTCACTTAGAAACAGAAATTTTTGGCTCAATTGTGATTGTAAATCGAGGACTACTTATACTTTAGTATATATAAATATACGAGAGAGAGAGAGAGAGAGAGAGATCCTTTCAAACACATCCTAGCTAAGCTTTGATACGATAAATCATAGATAGATAGATAGATAGATAGATAGATAGATAGTTAGATAAATAGATAGAAAGAAATAGATATATTTATATATATCTATACACAATAAGACATTAAGAAATATAATAATGCTAACAGAATGTTTTAAATCACCTTTCCATAGATGAGTATTCTAAATCACCTTTCTGTAGATGAAGTGGAATTTATTCAGGGAAGTTCCCTGTTCAGAGCACTGAAATGGAAATGCCAGATGCAGCTGAAAGGAAATGAAAACAAAGCTGATCAACCTATGCCTGTCTCAGAGCCAGAAGAATTTTTTTAAACTTCTTGGAAGAATAATCCAGAAACTAGAGAATCAGAGAAATAGAATAACAATTTCTGAAGTATAGAGCATATAGCTCACCATAGGTCTGGATTGAAGGAAGGCCTTCATATTGCTGAGGCTAAGATTCACAGGTGCAACTTCTTAGTGTGAACTTTGGCTATAGAAACCACTGACTTTGCTAGTGGCTTTCCTCAAGCTTTAAAAGCATAATTGTTTCAGAAGATGGGGTGGCAGTGGTTTTATTACTTTATTTTTAATAAAAATAAGTCTCCCTTTGAGGGAGAGGGTGTTTTCTAAATTTGATAAATAAAAATAAAACGAAAGAAACAACTAATCATTAAAGAAAATTAATAAACTTAAATAGAGCCAAAAATGATAGATTCTGTTGTCTGCATTTCCCTTCCCATATTATCACCAGCCATCTGGAAAAGTAACCAGGATCATACTTTGTCATGTGTGCAGAAATAGTCTTGGTGACTAAGCAGCTGACTGGGAGAGATGGTCTCTAGCTACCTTCTACTGTAAATTGCTCAGATGACAAGTCAGGCTACTTCTGAACATGTGTCTGTCAGTCTTCCTGAAGTCCAAGCTTGTTCAGAAATAGTCCAAATTAGGGTCACAGGAATGATGGAGGCTTTGAAAGAAGCCAGGGGGTATTCCTCTGTGCCTCATCTGTGCATGTGATTTGATACTCAGCTAGACAGAGAAAGTAGCAAAACATCAGCTTCCAAATCTCCCCAAAGGTACACATGAGAGTCCTGGCAGTGAGTAGTGTCTGCCAGCAACACTGTGAAGCATCCCCCCACTTCCTGGTCAGTAAAAAGGAGGCCAGTGCTGCTATCAGCAGAAAGAGTCAAAAACAGAATCAGCCACAGAATCCAGTGTATTTTTTGTTTAAACTAAACTTTGGGGTAAAATGTGCTCATCCTGTTTTTTAAACACAGGTCTGCTCCTCCTTCCAAAACATGTCCAATAAATATGGGACTAAAAACAGGTCAGAAAAATAGTAGACCTTTCAATATAAGAAGCTTGTGAAATACCTGAATGCTCCTCTGTAGAAGCCAAGGACCTTCATCTGGCCTTCAACCTAAGCCAAGATGGTCATGAAGAACAGGATCCAGTGATTGGATAGGCTGGAACTTGAGTGCTGCACATAAAAGTGTACAGTAGCAGTTGGGCACATCTGTCATCATGATCAGCTTATCACCACTATCATCAGTGACTAGCTGAATATAAGATCTGTTGGGCCAAGAGCAAAAAGTTTATTTTAAAATTGGAACAGTTAAAAATGCATGTATACTGCCACTAAGGTTGACTGGGGTGAAAAAAAGACGGTGTTGTAAAAATTTCTCTAAAAACCCAAAGGTGCTTTTTCAGGAGGCAACTGGACTTTCTTGAAGACGTTTTGCTTCTCATCCAAGAAGCTCCTTCAGCTCTGACTGGATGGTGGGGAGTGGAAGGATTTATATTGCTTCCACTCTTTTAGAGAGTCGTTGGGCCATTTGGAGATTTACCTGTGTCCTCAGGGTCACCTGAGTAGTGCAGATGTGTGTGGAGCCTTCTTGGCTGCAGGATGTTTTCTGCCCTGTGTCCCTTCACTGTTGAAGACAGGTACAGGCTTTGGGGGATGAGTCTGTGTTGTCTGAATCTCAGCTGAAGCACAAATAGTTCCTGTAGTCTGCAATGTTTTCTGGAAATCCGTTCATATGCTCGCACCATTCGAAGGGTATTCATCCCAAAATGCATAGCTAAATGTCTATGAAGATTCTCAGTCATCCAGGTTATGGTTGTCCCAAAGGTGCTTTTTCAGGAGGCCATTGGACTTCTTGGATGAGAAGTGAAACATCTTCAAAGAAAAACAAGGAAGTCCAGTTGCCTCCTGAAAAAACATCTTTGGGACAACCAGGACCTGGATGACTGAGAATCTCCATAGACATTTCTCTAAAAACCTTAGCTGTGCATGTTCATGCTATGGTTAGCAGAACATGAACATGATGTATGTAGAGCAGGGCTTTTCAACCTTTTCACCCATTGTACCACTTTTAGAATATGGCAATATCCAAGTACCACGAGTCTCCTAGCAAGGTGTCAAAAACTTGATGACCAAAAAACAAAAAAAAGGAAAAAAGTGATAAAGTACAGGTAGTCCTCAACTTACAACAGTTCTCTTAGTGACTGTTCGAAGTTACAATGGCACTGAAAAAAGTGCCCCCCCAAGCCACAGCCAAGCAAGACACCTGCCTGCCCACCCGGTGGCACTCTTCCTCCTGTCCGAGGTTTTCATTGTTGTGAGCATTTCTGTTGAGGATTGGCAGTGGGGGTGGGGTGGGGAGTGTTTGGTTTTTATTCCCCCCGTATGCTGGGTGGTTGCAGCAAGTTTTGATCACTTCACATGACCCTGGGACACTGTGACCATCATAAATATGAATCAGTTGCCAAGCATCTGAATGTAAATCACAAGACCCCAGAGATGCTGCAACATTCCAGCGGATCAGCGCTTCTTCTGGGCTCAGCAGAAGTATCAGGATCAGCGCTGAGCTCCAGCTGGAGCCTGGCGCTGATCCTGGCGCTTCCACCGAGCCCTGACAGCCCCGAAGAAGCACTGATTCTGACACTTCCACTGAGCCCTGACTGCCCTGCAGCTCCAGCCATCTCTCGCTCAGGCTTGTGAGGTCCTGCCACCGGTTCAGCTCATTCCCCTCCCCCGCTACCACTTTTCTAGGACGGTCGCGTACCACCTGCCAGGTGCCAATGTACCACAGGTGGTACCTATACCACTGGTTGAAAAGCCCTGATGTAGAGCATCTCTTTTCTAACTGCCAAAGCAGACCAACTTTTTCTAGTACTTTTGTCCTTGAATTTAAAAAATTTCACTGCTTGAAGAGTGGCACTAAAGGTAAATGAGTGTATTCTTTAAAACAAGGCATCCTTTCACCCCCAAGCTTACCTGCAAACTTGAAAAAATTCAGGCTGTTTTAATTCACAGCTAAGATATTCCATAGGAAAAATGCACACACAGTGCTGCTGCACTTGGTGTATATTATGCATTGTAAATGAAAAATGAGTGGAATTAATTTTCCAGCATGCACACAATGTTTATATTGTCCTTCAGCTAGAACAATCATGGCATTCCTCCAAGTCAGCTAGAAATTCTCAGCCTTAGATCAGATGTTATAGATCATTACTCTTTTTTTATCCGAATAGTTATAAAAATAAAATCTTCCAACCCCAGATAATTGCCATGCACGCCAAGAACATAACTATTTGTTGAAATATAAATTTCTAAAATTGCATGCACTGAGTACATTCCAGCCACAATTATCAAGAAATCTCAGAAAAATCGAAGTAGCCTTACATATGCCTAATGAAGTATCACAAATTGCCTGCAAAACTGTCATCTCTAAGAATGGGCTTATAAAGGAAGGTAAAAGCAAACTTCATTTTGTAAGGTAGAATCCAGAGGGAGCATAATTTCAGTGCTACAGACTGTCCTTTCTCTATCATTAAAGCATTGATTTGTGATCCATATAATTTTGATTTTTCGCTTCAGGTGCAAAAATATCTATAAGCAACTTTAGAAGTTTTTCTCAGTTTTTTTCCTGTTATGCTGATGATCAGAACAAATAACTAACATTTTAGAACAACCTTATTTTATTTGATTAAATCCAGACATTTTGTGAGCAAATACTAAAACAAGAGCTCTTGATCTGCACTAATGTATTGGAACATATTATCTGAAATTAGCCTTTACTGCTTTACTTCTCCAGCTCATCAGTCACTTGAGCAGCACTTGATCCATGGATGAAATGGTGAGGTAAGGGAAGTCAGGAGGAAAAAAAACCTCTTTTGCTTTACCAAACTTTGGAGACCATGGCTCTAGCCCCATCTGTCAAAATCTCTCCTAGGGAAAACAATTAGTGGTTGTTTTACCTATCAGCAAACATCATCAAAAGACTCACAATAATCCCTTTCTTCAATCCATTCTAATTAAATTTCTAAGAACAGAGCTTTGGTTGGCCTTGTTGTTGAGGCAGAAACAATGAAAAATATGCAACTATACAAAATATACCACCTCCTGGCTAGTATTTGTCACCTTGTTGATGAGAACCTTCTGAAATGCAATTCTCCAAGATAACCCAGTTGACTTAGTTATTGCTTCTCTTTTAGGACAAGAGACTCTAGGAGATTCAAAGCACAACTAACACACAGTCAAATCAAAGAACCCTGGTGGTGCAGTGGTTAGAATGCCCACAGCCTGGAGTTCAATCCTGACCAGACTTGAGGTTAACTCAGCCTTCTGTTTTTCCGAGGTTGGTAAAATGAGGACCCATTTTTATTACCCCCAATTGTTGAGGGTAATATACCGATGTTGTAAACCACTCAGAGATGTTGTAAAGCACTGTGGAGCGGTATATAAGTCTAAGTGCTATTGCTATCGCTATTAGGGAGCACCAAACTTTTTTAGTTGCTCTCACTTCCTCCCTTGCTTTTATTTCTTACATCTCTCATAATACAGCATGTTATCTAATCCCAAGACTCTTCTAGACAAGAAAACCTTTTCTCTCCAAGGATGTGTTCATAACCTGGAAGTATAAAAAGGGAAAGGTGGTCTGGGAGTCTGGTTTTGCCCGCTTGTGTCCTTTTTTCTCCTCATCATTGGTTCAGGAGAAGAAACTAGCAGCAGAGAACCCACTGAAATATAGAATCCACTGAAGTCAAGGACCTGTGTTTCAAAACTAATTTTTTATCCATTTTGGAACCTCAGCTCTTTGTCATCGCTATCATGATCCTTTCTTAGTACAGTAGAAGAAGGTCCAGAGAGAAGAAGACATCTCTGTATTACATTTCTGTACATCTATATATAAATTTCTAGTTCATCTGATTTCATGATAACTTTGGGGCCTGCAGTGCCTCGGATGGTGAAAGGCTGGTTTATGGTATTTGGAACGTTTGCTAATTACTAATATGAGCTCAAATAAAACTGTGATGATTTTTCAATCACTAATTAATTCAAACTGAAAACTGAAATTTACACTTGAAAGCTAATTGATAGAAGCTTATTTTACTAATTATTGCCCAGGTATTTGTATAATTTGTAGCAGGGGAGGGTGAAGACTTGAAGAAAAGAAGGAAACCATGCCAGGAAATAAGTGGCATGTGGGGGATGGTAAGACACCATTCTTCCTGTCCTGCTTCTAAATCAAAAGTCCTTTGGAACAGCTGATCCTGAGCACTGAAATTGGAGAAACCACTTAAATGCAACCAAAATGATTTTGTGGATTTTTGTACATTTCATTGTCAAAACATTGTGCATGTTGAATCATTCTATTAGTTTTAACTATCAAAATGTCATATAGGCCTCAGTAAGTGGCTTAGCTGACCTTATCTGGGGTGCGAGAACATAAATTGCTTTAAGTTAAAGTAAGGATATTGTTTCCTTTGCAGGATGCAGATAATTTATACTTTTCAAATTAATTGTACACTACAACTCTCTGCAGTTCATTCACATGATTTCTGTGACAGGAACCTTTCTTCATTCTTACCCACTCCTTTTTAAGCTATTATTTTACTTATGTTTGCCTGCTTACTAAACAAGAAATGTTTACAAAATTTACCTTTAAGTTGTGTCTTAAGTTGCTAGAAGTTCAGCCCCTGGAAGTCAGAGTGCTGGATTTAAAAAAGTCACAGAGAGATCACAGCGATTGATAGTGGAAAAATTTGCCAATTTGTATTCCCCCAAATTAACGGACCAAAACTTGATAACCGAATGGGCAATGTCTAAAAACTAAAGAAAAAACATTTGAATTCCTCAGGAAATGCTGTCACTGCCTTCCAGCTGGCCATCCTTGAAAAACAGCCTTACTGATACACATTTTAATACAAAATAGCAGGATTACTGTAGGATTCTGATCAAAATGCAAAACTATTTATCATGGATTAAAGAATGAGTAGCTTTTCTTATGACACTACATAATTTAACAAGCTGTGCAGTGTAAAAAGAAAAAAATCTACATATCGCTTTACTGCTTTGTATAGATCACTAAAGGTAATTCTCACTTCTTTCACTTCTCATTTTTCCCTTTCCTTTTCCCCTAGTAACAGCATTATTTAATATTCCCCTAAACTCCATGCATCTGATGAAGTGGGTTTGACTTTTACTCTTCCAGAAACTAATGAGAAATGTAGCTTCTTTATGTGTGTTTTGTGGTCTTTGCATATTTCTTTTCTTTCCCATTTTGAACACAGCCAAGCTTGGTTACTGGCCAAAAGTCTAGCTGTGACTTTTCCCATAGGGACACTACTACGTTAGGAGATAGTAATGTTTCTAAGGAAATTAGAGGCAGCTCCATTGGGCATCTAATCCAACATGGATGTGTGAAGGACCAAGAATTGAATTCAAACCGATCAGAGCCTCCAAATTGCATATCTGTCTGTCTGTCTGTCTGTCTGTCTGTCTGTCTGTCTGTCTGTCTGTCTATCTGTCTATCTATCTATCTATCTATCTATCTATCTATCTATCTATCTATCTATACACACACACACACACACACAAACTTAAAACCAAAGAAACGAGAGAGGAGAGACAAATTAAGCTTGATTGTTCAATTTGCCTTAATAAAAAATAACTTTTAAAAAAGCATCTGCCATTAAGCTGCCAATCATTTTTAGTGTGATGTGGAATCTGGTCAAAAGGCTGATTGGGCAATTTCTACAAAAGAAAAATAAAATCATGTAGATCTTAGAATATATGCTGCTGCATGATGTGTTTTGTGCCTCAGTAATTTTACCAGATTGACCACATTCATGATTGCATTAATAGATACGCTACAGATTTCAGCATACATAGATACAATATCCTGTTCTGAAAAACAGTGTCCAGAACCATTGTAAAGTTACTGTCTTTTTCATATGGTGGAGAATAAGGACTGGATGCTAAAAAGCAAGAGAGTTGTAAGTGGTAACCATGCCAAGAGAAAACACAGAAGAATAATAAGACAAATTGGGTCCATATGGTAAAGCTGAACGAGGCACCTTTGTATTGCTTGTCTGGCACTTACTCAGCAATCTTTGATGCTCTTAGTGACCTTGCAGCTTGCAATTTCACATGGATAAATTATCCAAAGCATTTTCTCCTATGCATGAGGGACAAAGAGGCTCCTCTCCTGTCAAGTTTAAATTTGGCCTAAAAGATTATGTGTGGAAAAGAGAAACACAACATAGCATTAACTGTATTCTTTTTTCCAGGAAAGTTGAGCTGAAAGTAAATGTATTTGATGAACCTATACAAATGTATTTGATGAACCTATACAAATCTCTTTGGATAAAGATTCTTTTTGTTTTATATATATGTATATATAAATGTATATATAAATACATATGAATAAGTAAGCTGTCTTGCTTGAACTAGCTTCATTTTCTATCATTTTCCTTCAGTGATATAACCAAGACAGGAAAATAGTAGGTTTATTTACTGATATTCTGGAGCATTATCATGCATAATATGCTACTTCTTGATTGGAAATAGATTGGAATTGAAGGATAGTTAAATAACTAAAAAGGGTATCAAAGAAACCCCAACGTAAACACAAGAGTTCTAAAACAAATATTATTTTCCTTTTAGTTATTTTTTTAACCAACTGAAGGCTTTTAAGTACATTTTCTATGCTTCTGAAAATGACCTGGTGAATATTTCAATAAGGTTTAATTTTAATTACCTTACAAGAACTCAAAGATGCAGTTACTGACAGATTATTCTGCAAAATTATGTCCATCAGAACACTATAAGAAGTGACTGAACAACTGAACAACTATTTGAAGTTACTTTAATACATACACATATACCACATTTACTAACTTCTAAACATGCATAACATACAATGAAATAGTTCCATTAAGACTTCCTGAAAACTTCTTATCAACATCTCAAGAACTAAATTACTTTCTATTTCTATTAGCAAGTAGAAGCCATCATTATACAGGAATGGGAATAAGGGAAACAAGAAGGAAAAATAGATAGATGATAGATAGATAGATAGATAGATAGATAGATAGATAGATAGATAGATAGATAGATAGATAGATAGGTAGGTAGGTAGGTAGGTAGGTAGGTAGGTAGGTAGGCAGGCAAGCAGGCAGGCAGGCAGGCAGGCAGGCAGGCAGATAGATACATAGAGGTAGTTAAATTGTTGGAATGGATTGGAAAAGCACAAGTGCTGAACCCCCTTGAGTGGCTTTAAGCCAGTTGCTATCTCAAACCAAATCTTATAGGGTTGCTATGGAAATAAAATTAGGAATTCCTTGTACCAATAAATGTGAAGTGCCAGAGGAAAGCAGGGGATACTAATGCAATTAATAAAATTAATGTCTAAAACCCAACCTGATAATCTGTGACAGAAAATTTTCTCTACCTGATAATCCATTTTATTCATAAAAATCATTTGAATTATCCACATGTATTTCCACACTCATCATTTTCAACAGAATATGATAATCCAATATGTATAATGTTTAAACATTGTGTACAGTTCTCAAATTTGAGCTAAAGGTGATATTTTCTATTTTGCATGCTCTTTAATTTGCACATGCTTGAAAGAACTATAGCCAAGAAAGAGGCAAGACATACTGTTGGAGTTGCTGTTCACAATGTTACATTCACTCAAAAGACCACCAAATCTAAGACAAACTCTTCTCCCTGGATAGAAATACCTTTTCTGCCTCTTTTCCTTTGTTCTTGGCAATTCCAACCTGACTCCCCCATCCAGTTTTAAATGCAAATTATTTGAAAAAAAAAATATTCTCTTTTGAATATATGGCACCAGATATCAAATTATGTTTTCCATGGTCCAATAGTAACAAATGGAATTGCCAATGATCTTATGGTGAAAATGTAAATATATCAGTGAATATGAATATGATGTTTTCTCTATTTCCTATTTATTGTTCAAATCAGAGGTAAACATGCAAGGGAGCTTTGATCCTGCATACTATCATGAATGGAGTAGCCAACTTAGTAGAGATTTGTCAGGGTGACAACAGGAAGAATCTGAACCAACAATGGAAGTATCTGAACTAATAGTGGACTGATCTGAGAGTTAAAAACATCAGAAAGGCACTTAAAGCAACACTGACAAAAAATCAAGAGTAAATCACCTGACCACAGATGAGATTGCTAGGTACCTTCTTTTAAATTATGCCATCTTATGTGACCTACGAAGTATTCCTTTTTTTGTTGTAATTTCCCCATTTTCTGGAAAAACTCTCATCTGACGTATGACAAGCGCCAAATCTGCTTGCCTTTAGGAAAGACATTAAGTTGATCTATTCCATATGTCTTCAATTAAACAATGACATTTACCTATCTGGACATAGTGAGTGTTGGGACTTAGAAAGTGGTGTCTATTCTCTGGAACAGCATCCCTCAGAGATCTCTATGGGTCCCATCCTAATGGTAGTCACAGAATTATTAAAAACTGGCATTGAGACAAGGATGTATACTGGGGCTTTTTAGAGTTATTTTTTTTTCTTAAGCATTATCTTCTAGAGGCACATGATATATGTTCCTACTTTCAAAGTTGTAATGCCCACAAGCTCATGGATTCAGGTGGCTTTTGAATAGAAATAAGATAAAATATAAAATCTAGATGATTGTAACTAATACAAAAGTGAGGATACTGAAATGCTAGGCAAGTATTCAAAGTAGTAGGTCATAGAGTTTGCAAATCTGATTTTGATTGTCACTTCACATTATAACAGACCAGTGTTTGAGTAGAAGGCTAAATTTCCAATTGGTCAATGGGTCTGATTTTCAGGTGAATATAAATTCAAGCTCCATATTGAACTGTCTATGGTTTTTACTATTTGCAAACCAACAAAGCACTTAGCATATTTGAAAGAAGTTCTTATGCAGCAAATTAAAAAAAGCATTAAAACATTTAACTAATGTATTATGCATATTTCATTCTTGTATATTTTAAAAGAACAGCTTGTTATTGAAGAAGTATTTTTTATTGCTGATCCTTCTGCCTTTTTTGTTTTTTAAATTAAATGGAGAATTGATGCTGATCTTTTTTCTACCAGTGTTAATTTGACTAATAAAATATATTATAAGACAAAACAAATGAAAGTGTATGAATGGTGATTATTAAAAGAATGAATATCAAAAACAACCCAGCTGGAAACACAGGCAGTAATCCTAATGGACCATTTGTAATATGTTCTGACAAATATACACACTATATTTTATGCATATTTTCAAGTGTCCAGGCATTAGCCATCCAACTCAGCTTTATTATAAAAGTGTGTGAAGAATGCAAAGTAAGTACCAATAAATTGATGAATGTTAATGATACATAGAGTAGCAGCATGAGAAAAATTTGGAGCTTACTGTAGAAAAAACTGATATCATATAGCCTTTGGAACAGGTTTTCATGAAAACTGAAAGCTGCAGCCATCTGCAAACCCAGAATTGCCTTTTCAATTATTGAAAATGTCTATGCTGGGATTCAGTAAGGAACACCTTGGCCATAAACTAGGAATCCAAATTTTTATAACTTCACTATTTACTGTGCAGTATTGAGCAAATCATTGTTCTGCTTCCATTTTGCACCTGTAAAGTAGACTTGTTTGTAATAAAAAAGGCCAAAATTAACACCCAGCTGTCACCACTAGGGAAGAAGAAGACTTTTAATTTTTTTAAAGAATTCTTTGCATATTGTTTCCATGAAACAATATTCCGATCCATTAAAGACAAATGTATAGAAGCTTGGACTTGAAAAATTTCAGACTTTTTTGTAATACAGCTATGGAAAAATCACAGTTGCCCACTTTCTTTTGCTCCACTAGCAAGTCTTCAAATCACATAATAATAATAATAATAATAATAATAATAATAATAATAATAATAATAATAATAATAATAATAATAATAATAATAATAATAATAATAAAAAGTTGGAAGGGACCTTGGAGGTCATCTAGTCCAACTCCCTGCTTAGGCAGGAAACCCTATACCATTTAGGACAAATGGCTGTCCAGTCTCTTCTTAAAAACTTCCAGTGTTGGAGCATTCACCGCTTCTGGAGGCAGGTTGTTCCACTGGTTAATTGTTCTGTCAGGAAGTTTCTCCTTAGTTCTAGGTTGCTTCTCTCCTTGATTAGTTTCCACCTGTTGCTTCTTGTCCTGCTTTCAGGCACCTTGGAAAATAGCTTGACTCCCTCTTCTTTGTGGCAGCCCCTGAGATATTGGAACACTGCTATCATGTCCCCCCTCGTCCTTCTCTTCATTAAACTAGACATACCCAATTCCAGCAACTGTTCCTTATATGCTTTAACCTCCAGTCCCCTAATCATCTTTGTTGCTCTTCTCTGTACTCTTTCTAGAGTCTTAACATCTTTTTTACATCGCAGTGACCAAAACTGGATTCAGTATTCCAAGTATGGCCTTACCAAGGCATTGTAAAGTGGTATTAACACTTCACATGATCTTGAGTCTATCCCTCAGTGCTAGGCTGTTAATGCAGCCTAGCACTGCAGCACTGCAGCCTAGCACTGTGTTGGCCTTTTTGACAACTGCAGCACACTGCTGGCTCATATTTAGGTGATTGTCCACTAGGACTCCGAGGTCCCTCTCACAGTTACTACTATTGAGCAAGGTAACCCCTATACTATGCCTGTGCATTTTTCTTGCCTAAATGTAGAACCTTGCTTTTTTCACCATTGAATTTCATTTTGTTAGATAGTGCCCAGTGTTCAAGTCTGTCCAGATCCTTCTATATCTTAAGCCTGTCTTCTGGAGTGTTGGCTATTCCTGCCAGCTTGGTGTCATCTGCAAATTTGATGAGTTCCCCATCTATCCCCTCGTCCAAATCATTGATGAAGATGTTGAAGAGCACTGGGCCCAGAACAGAGCCCTGGGGCACCCCACTACACACTTCCCTCCATGTAGATGTGGTTCCATTGAGGACTACATGCTGAGTACGGCCGGTCAGCCAGCTACGGATCCATCTGGTGATGATGCTGTCTACCCCACATTTTTCTATCTTGTCAAATAGTAGGTTGTGATCTACTTTATCATTGTGATCTACTTTATCATTTGTCATTGATATCTGATCTATGAATCAACAAAAAACGCCTTCCTTAATCTTGCCATCAGTTATTCTGGGAATCATCTGTCTCAAGTAACAAAAACTTTCACCTTCCTTGTTCATTGCTTTCATAAAATTTTTCATTAGTACGGATTTTATGTGAAGCAGAGACAAAAACATTCTATTAGTTCAACAAGTGGTTCATGTGCCACCTTTTCTCTGCCTTGGATCCAAATTCATCTGGAATTGCCATTTCTTTTTATTGCAATGCAATGCTTTTGCACAGCTGTCCCATTTGCATATATAACAACAGTTGCTGCATTCCAAGTAGCAGAACCACTACTTTTAGATCTCCAGAGTTATTCCAGTTGTATTTGGTGTAGTGGATGTGCTTCAACAACAATTTCATGTTTTTGTATGTTTCTTTCATCTGTGCAGCACAATCAATAGGTATTGGAGGCTGTACCTTGCTATTATATAAAACAGAAGATTTCTATAAAATGGTATATGATAGGTTAAATTTAGGATAAATAGGTGTAAATAAAAGCAGATTACTTTTGTGATTAGCAAAAACATCTAGAAGATACACTCAAAAGTGTTCAGGAAGCAAAACCTTTGTTGTCCAATATAATCAGTGACATGTGTTTCAGCCCTTTCCTGGGCTGAAAAAAATGAGCATGACTGTTAAATGACAACAAGGTGATATAGAAGACAAACTCTGTGTTGCCAGGTAGTGGTTATACAGATGTTTGCAGACCAGATAAATAAAGCCTAATCTTTCTGGGTTTATATCTGATTTTTTTAGTATAAGATGAAATATATTACTACTCTATTTCTCCACAGCCAATATGTTATGTAATGTGACATTAGCAGAAAGAACAAGCTTGATAGTTGACAGGTTCCCGTATACAGGATATGACGGGCAGACTCTAGATGTACTGATAACTGTTCTCTCTTTCTGTGGGGTTAAAAATGGTAGAAGAGACTTTGAACAAAGTTCCAGAGAATATGAGGCCCTGGACAGGAAGTGAAAAAAGGATCATAGCAGAAGAAGAGAAAACAGGATGCTGGAAGTGAATGATTGCTTCATGAAACAGGGCTAAGGTTTCTTTGAATATGTTTTCTGAATAAAGATCTCCTAGCAAGAGATACCTCTTTTTTTCTTTCTCCCAAATTCTACAAATTGGGTGTAAGGATTATCCATCAAGCCTTGTGCCAGTTTATAGTAGAAGCATTCATAAACTTCCCATGAAAACATGAAAACACCAATTATTACCAACAAAGCTGTAATAGCTTTTACCGTCTGGTAAACGTGCAAGATTCATTTTTCTCGCCATGCACATGTATACATAACCCGAACTAGACTGTTGTTTCTCTGTGTCATATAATATATGTGGGTATGTGCATAATTCTGTATTTACTTATTTATTTATTTTTGTCACATTTATGTAGTGTATATCTGAGGTGGTGACCCTTTAAGAGCTGTATGTAATGAAATTTCATTTTAATGTATGCCGATTAGTGTACATTCAAAATGACAATAAAGTTATTATTCTATTATTCTATTCTATTCTGCTTGGTACTGACTTCCTCAGAGAGAGTTCATTCGTGTTCAGTAAGGAAAGTTTGCATCCTTTTGATGACCTCTGAGGAAGCATGAGTCAAGCACAGCTCTGATGAGAATCTTTCAACAAATCAGACAACAATCCCCACAGTATAAGAAATCCCCACTAATATATCAATAGCATGATTTCTTTACTGCTGCAAAACCTTTCTATACCTTAAAGGACAGGAGTTTGAAATGACAAGAGATCAGGTTCTATGGAATCCAGTAGATAGTCATTAAACACTAATTTAAACCATTTCACTAAGCACTGACATATAGCATATTTGCATAATCACCCAGTCATTGTTGTATGAGCAGCTAATGGGGAAATGATCCAAGAACTAGTAGCAATTGCTGTTGGACAGCGTTTGGCACATAAAAAATGTAATCCTCCTGTTAGAAATAAGGCCCTGAAATTCTATCATTGTGGGCTTAACAGCATGTGACCAAATGGATCTGTCAAGTGAATTTTTAAAAAATTCCCACTGCCTCTGTTACTTTATTCTAGTAAGCATTTTGTAGTTTCTTTCCTCTGGGCTGTCATTTCTGAGTGATTCATGATGACACAACATCACACAGGTACAGTACTATATAAACATTATTTATTACTACTGCAGCTTTTTGCACAGGAGATGTATGACAGTAGCATGGATACAGGATTTGCTTCATTTACTTCTGGGCATAGGCTGTGTTTAGAAGAGCAGATTTTATGCTTCTGTGTGTGATTTATATTTAACTCAAGTAAAATCAATGGGATACCTATCAAAATGAAACCAAAGATTTGTAAGGTTTCTTATTAGCTGCAGTAAATGAACCTACACACTGTAACTCTGGATGCAATGTTGTTGCATAGACTGAAGCACAAATCCGCTGATTTGAAAAATAGTAAATATTATTTCTGAATCAAACAGAGTCACTTACGATGAGGATTAGAAGTCCTGCAGTGTGTAAATAATTATAATGCTTTATGCCAGTTGTCTTTAGGAGTACAGTGGGAGTATAACTGGCAAGAAAAGTAGGCGTCACTGAAATAAACTTAACAATTTCTAAACCATATCTGGGTCCAGGGTGTGTTTATGTGTGTATGTGTGTGTGTATGTGGGTATATATTTTCTACCTTTATTGAAGTATTCAAGCCTTTCCAAAAGTACTCCAAATTATTTAGGGCAAACTCAATTCCCCACTCAGGTATACTAAATTCAGTGTTGAGATTCAAATATGTGAACAACCGATTCTGTGTGGCTGCCGCTTCCAGAAGTCCATTCTGGGCCTGGGCAACAAAAAATTAGCTATTGGTTCTGCCAAAGTGGTGCAAACCGGCTGAATCCCACACTGACTAAATTAATTAGAAGCCTAAGCTTAAATATCATTCATATCTGCCAGGCAGGTTCCTCAGGTTAATCAGATCTGAATTCTAAACAGTGTTTTCTTATTTGTATTTTGAATTGCTAACATTGTGTTTTCCCTTCATTTTATTTGAGTTTTATTCTTAGATATGTTGAATGTAACTAATAATCTCCTAAACAGAATAATTAAAATATCTGGCATATCTGCTATTGCTCAAATAGCAATAGCAACAGCACTGTCCATGTATATCTACCAGCACTCTCTGAGCAGTTTATAGAGGCAGCATATTGCCCTCAACAATCTGGGTCCTCATTTTACTGACCTCGAAGGGATGAAAGCCCGAGTCAGTCTTGAGCCTATCGGAATCAAACTGCTGGCTGTGGGCAGAGTTTGCCTGCGATACTGCATTCTCACCACTGCACCACCACGACTCCTGTACAATATTCATTGTATTATATTGCATGCATCCATACAATCTCTTGTAGTCAGAAGAAACCATAATATGTATAGCAGTTCAGTTTTACTCAATAGGTATACTTTGGGTATGTAAAGAACCTGTGGCTTCAATGTGTTTTCCATTTCTCCCTCCCCACCTCCCCCGGAAGTTAAAATAGCATATCAAATAGCAAAAATTACCAAAATTGTTCCCATATCCCCAGTTGCCTCAAATCCCATTTTTAGGCAGTATGTATCTCTTCCAGTGAGATCACCATGCAATTGGATATAGTCTTGCAGCTTTCTGGAAAGTTTTTCTACTCCTGCCTTAGTCAATATGTATTAGGAGACTATCTGAAATTTGACAATCTGGTAACACTATAACATTCCAGAAAACAACAACAGGCTATTATAATCACGTGTCATCACTACAGCACACCAACCAACTAAAGCCCTCCAAGCCACCCTGTAGTCCAGGAAGAAAAATCAAGGGTTATTTCAGCATACAACGTAAGGACTGTAACAGCCTTTATATAGAAGAGACAAGCAGAAGACTAGCAGAGCTCATCCACAAACACCAACTAGCTGTCAGAAGACATGACAAAAATTCCCTGATCTCACAACACATAGACAGACTCAATCATGGTTTCAATTGGGAAACTATTAGCATCTTAGACAAAACCAAATCCCAAAATGTTAGACAATTCCAAGAGACTTGGCATTCAGACATAACAGACATCAATAGGCAGAGAAGGGTAAACATAATTTGCATACATTCTAAAGATCCAAAAAAAGAAAGAAATCTGAAAAACTAAAGCATATCCCCTCTAGCAGCCCATATCCATTTATCCATTTAATAAAATTGTCACCAAAGTCCATATCTTTCAAATTTTTTGCAGCTTGTTTTATATCAGTGCAGCTTGTTTTATATTGTTCTAGGCAGTGCTTTTTTTGAAAAAAAAAAAAGGTGCCGGACTCACACATGTCATACAACCCGCCTTGCCTACCCTACAAAGTTTCATCCAAAAAAAGTGCCAGAACTCCGTTCTGGGCATTCTATGACAAAAAAAAGCCCTGGTTCTAGGTCAGTGGTGGCGAACCTATGGCACAGGTGCCAGAGGCAGCACTCACAGCCCTCTCTGTGGGTACACACGCCATCACCCGAGTCCTAGGCCTTCAGCTGGGTTTTATAAAACCTTTTTGCTTTAGGCCTCCATTGCAGTGTGCAAAAAAAAAAAAGATTCAATCAATCAGTCAATTTCAACTTCTCGCAGGGAAAAAAAAGATCTTGCAAAGTTGGAATTGATTGAACTTTTTAGTCCCACCCAGTCTGCCGTTACCACTGCAGCCACGCCCACCCAATGGGCCACCCCACCCAATGGGCCACCCCCACCCAATGGGCCACCCCCACCCAATGGGCCACACCCACCTGGCACCCAATGACGCATGTGGGTTTTGGGTTGCAGTTTGGGCACTCGGTCTCTAAAAGGTTCGCCATCACTGTTCTAGGTATTCCAAAATATCCAAAACTTTTCTAATATTAACTTTTAACTATCTTTTGAGTAAAAATCTACATTGGACTTCATGAATAAAGTCTCATATTTTCATCCTCCCAGCTGGTAAATGCCATTTTCTTCCTCACCCTTGTAATCTGTATGTCATACTATTCAGAATTAGTATTAGAAATAGTCTTCCATTGCATACACAATGGAGTGGCTATGCTATCTGCTTCATAAAGCGAACTGTTATTATCGCTTGCTGTTTTCTATAGGTGTATTTAAAATAATCTAATTAATTTATGGAATTTTAATAGTTGATTGAGCTAATTCTCTGATGTTACTTATAAATGTCAGTTCTACCTCTGAGTAAGTACTGTACAAGGTCAGTCTTTCCAAATTCCCAACAACTAGTAAATCTGTTGTGGATGAGCAGCACTTCAGCACACTCTTTTAAAACTTAGATTCATGTACTACAGGGGTGTCAAACTGCTGGCCCATGGGTTAGACACGCCCACCCCATTGCTGGCAAGGGTGAAAAAGCTCTGATACATTGCGCGACGTCACATGACATCGCGAGTTTGACATATCTGATGTACTATATCAATGTTTGTCAACCTCAGCAACTTTAAGATGCATGGATTTCAATTCTCAAAATTTCCCTATGCATGCTGGTTGGGGAATTCTGGGAATTGGAGTCCATACATCTTAAAGTTGCTAACGTTGAGAAATATGGTACTATACTTTATTTTGCTGGATATATCATCCCTGTTCACCAAAATTGTTTGCTTTCATGGTGCAAAATAGAAGGATCTGTTGATGTCATATTTCCATCTTTATTCTGTTATCAATTTGTACATGAAAGAGTGAAAGCTGGAAAAACCAAAAGCCACTTATTTCTCTAATTATTCTCAAAACCTGTCCCCAGTGGTTCTGCAGAGTTATGTCCTTTTTGAAAAATATATCATGTAATTTTTCCCCCTGAGTATGTTTATCTCTCTTGCTTTCTTTTTTCCTGCCCTTTGTCCTGTTTTTGCCACTTAACTGTTTTTAATATTTGCTGATGTTTAATGAACACGAAACTGTAATTTTGCTAGTTGTGTTGAGCAGCCTGTGTGCTTGCACTGATCTGGATATAAGCACTGTGTGAGCATGTGCCGGACGGAAACTTAACTGAAAATCATCCACAGTAATTTTCAACATATTTAACCCTCTTGTAAAGACACAATCTGGGAAGAATTTCAAACTGTGGGAGTCAGGTACATTTTGCTGTCATTGTTAAATTCATTTTAAGCCAATTACATATGTTAGACACATTTCTTAGATAATTCAAGAAAGGTCCTTTTTAGTGATTAGGTTAGCTGCTTTTTAAAATTCTTTGGAATATCTGGCCATATTTATGTTAATGTTGCTTCTTGCTGTTTTAAAAATCAATCTTTTAGTATGAACCACTGAGGCAAGTTAAAAAAAAAAAAGGAATGGTTTCAGTCTGAGGCATGGCTATTTTTCTGAAGACCTGTTTTGCACATAAATGTGGGGGAAGGAGAAACATTGCCCAAGAAAGAATTTGTAAAAAACAAGTATCCTACAAAAAAGCCCCATGTGGATTTTAAGACATCAGCAGCATGCTCGTTTCTGTGTCTCCTACATTTAATATGTACTGTTTGCAATTCCGTGTCAGTTATTTAGACAAGTGGCTTCTCTTACCCCATGAAATTTGTCATACATTGGAGAACCAGCATAAAGAGATCTGTGATTTATAACCCCCTCTCCCTTCCTATCAGAATGTGCCGGGGGTCTCTAAGGATCAGCAAACTATAACATATTCCAGCAAACTCTGTCTAGGTTTCCCCTGTCTATGCTGGAAATCCAAACCGTTCTGGAATATTTGCTTCACACTGTTATTTGACATATGCATTTTCAATTTGCTTCTTTCAGTTACTGTAATTGAGTAGTTTCTGCTGAAATCCTCCACATGCTGAATGCCCTTCAATGGGATTAAAGTATGAGGAACTTTGCTCTGGATTACAACCATAATTAATCACCAGTGTAAGCATTAGTTACATGGATGGAACTGATGTTCTGAGGATCTTTAGTGAAACTCACATGGAGACAGGAGACACTTTGTCCCAGTTTCTATATCAATGCTTTCAGGTATATATTTTATGTCAGCTATATTATTTCTGTAGTATAAACATTCTACATTATTAATAGGCCATTTTGTTTTAGAGTGTAAATTAGTACTTTTTCAGAACAAAGCCTACGGAAACAAATTAATGATGTATGCATATGCCAATTTCCCCTCATCTACCCCCCTTTCTCTCTCTCTCTCTCTCTCTCTCTCTCTCTCTCTCTCTCTCTCTCTCTCTCTCTCTCTCTCTCTCACACACACACACACACACACACACACACACACACACACACACACATACACACACACACACACACACAACACACAACACATACAAAGTGACATTTTAGCATTAAACAAAAACACAGGCAAATTTATGCCTTTTCACAGAAAATTCAGCTGAATTCAATAGGAGCTACTTCCAAGAAAATAGATAAAAAATTCAGATTTTCTGTATATGTGCCACTGTGAACTACTAAAAATCTCTCATATTTTATCATGTGCTGGTTTATACATGCAGATTATAAGAGAATAATCAACTAACAAACATGGAAAAAAGTTTTAAGAACATGGCATGCAGATTAAGAGATAAAATGGACGTTGGGCTGAGTCACACTGAAGTATGTATAGATTTGTGTTAACATAGTCAGATCAAATTTCCTGGTTCATGGCTTAGCAGTTTGTCTGAAGCACACTGATGTGGTTTATTCAGTAAATCAATATTAAATCATGGCTTACCATGAGTAAATGATATATCTCTGCCACTAATTATAGGGAAGTTCTTGGCTTACAATTGATTGCTTAAGTTATAAAATCAGGTGCAGTCATGTGATGACCCTCTTAATGACTGACATGACTTACAGCTGCAGATCAATTACTCTCATAAATCAAGGACTACTTCTATAAAGAAAAAAAATGATGAAACCAGTGCGATGCAACTCCTGGTCTTCAGTACTTGTGTTCTAATGTCACAAGTTGTAAGTCACAAAAGTTTGTCATTTATTCCCCCCTTGCAAATGGAAGAGAAATCCACCTGAAAGAGACAGAGATTCAGGGTGATAATGCATAGCTTGGATTCTGCCAATATTATTTTGGAATGCTTATGATTTCATTTTAATATTTTAAACTGCCCAGAGTTCCCTTGTGGTGGGATGGGTGGCAAACAAATTTAAATCATCATCATCATCATCACTATCACCATCAGTCAACTGCAAAAGACAGTTTTATTTGGAACAGCTTACATCTTGCAATGATAGCTCCAACACCATCAAACATCCACATCTATCTCAGGTCCATAGGAAGGGCTTGATAGGTGGATAAAAAATGCGAAATAGAGTCTGAACATCTGGCTGACTTTGCAATAACAACAACAATAATAATATACATCTGGTGTGAAGTGGCATCAACTTAGACTAAGTTTTGGAACAAATTCGCTATCCCTGAATCCTCACTTATAAAGAACTTTTCACTTCCCAGAATTCCCATCCAGAATGACTAAAGGTTCAGAATTTATAACACCAATTTTGGGAAGACTAGTTTAAAGGATGACTATCTTGCTCAATCTGTGTATTTGTCAATAAAATCAAATATTCCAAAATGTTATGAATCACCTGTGATTTTCCTTCATATTTTGAAAACTAAATATGATAAGAGCTGTGAAGCTAGAATCATTACCCCTGGGGGTTGAATGTGCAAAGTAATAAACACTGAGCAAAATATATATATAAAGAGGTCTGTAGTCTCTGATCAAGAGACCTGTGCCAGCAATTAAAAGTGCAGAAGGTCAGGCTTAGATTAGAGTTCTTTATAGTAGCTACAAATGTCACTGCAGTACAGGAATCGGAGAGTTCAGGAAAAATGAATTAGTCAGAATATATTAGAAGCCAAGGTTCCATACAGGCAAAGCCAGGATTCCTAGTTCAAGAGTCCAAAGATCAATCAAGGAGGCAGAAGCAGTGCATGCTCAGGTAATCAGGTCCACACTGGGAAGTTGTTTGCAACATTTTGGACCTGATGTATCAGCCATTAGAAAAAAAATAACAAAATGTTGGGTTTTGTATATGATAACTGCGGTGAGACTATTATATGTACAAAGGTGAAAAGATTTGATTTTACCCACAATGAAGGAATGGATGGCAAAGATGATGGAATTTGTGGAGATGGCCAAACTGGCAATTTTAATTAGAGATAGGACATTGCCTAAGTTTAATGCTGATTGGAAACCCCTCAGTTATTTTTTGCATAAAATGGAAAAAATGAAATTATGATATATGGTTTTGAATGGAAAAAATAGATTATAGGGAAAAAATTAAACAATCTTATAACCAGACAGTAAAAGGTCAGTCTACATTTTACCCTTGTAACTGTTGTAAAAAAAAAAAAGGAAGTAATTTATTCATGGTCTTTTTTCTTCTTTTTTCATTCTAAATATTAATCCTTTTAGTTTTTTTATCTTTCCTTTTAAAATTCCTTAATTTTGAAATATCAATATAACAGTTACATTTAAAAAAAGTTGTTTGGAACAAAAGTTTGCATTAATTTGGTAGCACTGGGTGGGACATGCCTGTTCTCCTGATTCATGCCACTTTCTTTCGAGGAATCTAATTGAACAATCCACTCAATCGTTCTGTAGGTACAAAGACTGACGATCCTTTTCTGACCAGGCTGTAGGTCAGGTGACTCAGCCAGGTAGTATTCTTCTGCAATAGGTAGTTGATAATCTGACTGCTTCAAAGTTGTAAGTCCATGTTCCAAGAAATCCTGCCCTTTCTAACAGCACAATTCCCTGGTTCCTGAGTTGCATGGCAAGAAGCTGTCAAGCCCTCCAATTCAGACTCCTCAGCTAGACCCATAACTCTGAAGGAGGTTCATCATAGAAGCCATGTTTCCATATTTCCAATGAAGTGGCATGTTCATGTTTTCTTTTGTTCATTTACTGTCCTCTTGATTTCTCTTCTGCTCTTCCTGTACAACTGGGGAAGATACACAATGAAATTAGCATCTTTAATGGTCATATTTCAGGTCACTTTTGCTGCAGTAGAATCAGCAAACAGCAAGAGTCTGTGAGAAGTCTTCTTCCTTATGATAATAAGCAGGTTTGTTTGGGGAGGTCTGGAAGAGAATAAAAAACATGTTGAGCTGGGATTGCTTAAGTGGACTGCATAGCACAGAAAGGCCAATCATACATTGCAAAGGATATGCCTAGTGAAGACATAATTTATCTTTGACGTGTATCAATGGAGATGGCCTTTAGTTTGGAAAACAATCCCTTTAATGAGATTAACTACCGCTGAAATTCTTCAGTATATTCAGAAGGAATCTATGGAGGATTTGTGTTGAAGGCCTTTTTGCATCTTTTAATATAGTTTCCAAATATTAACATTGATCCTTCATTTATCAGATTACAAAGTCAAACAAGATAAACAACCAAATAATATACCCTTAGGATTTTTAAAAGAAATGAAAGAGTTTAAACATCATCTCCCCTGATGAAAAATAAACTAATTATTATTTATGGCAGGAAGGTGTTTTGTTGTTAAACAGAAATAAAGATTACATGTAATTCGGACCACTCCAGAAGGAAAAGCCATCAGTGAGAATTTGAGAGACATTTCAAAACTATATTATATGATGTATGCTTTTGATAAATCCTTGCCTTTTATCTTCTATACCCATTTGGTTATTCTTTTTTAAATCCTAACCATGTAAAGAGAAAAGGGAAAGAGAAGTGGGGAGGGATGGAGATGAAAAAAAAATGTAATCAATAAAAACGTGGAATTTTGTAACAAACACCCCACAACCGGCTGTTCTTCAAAAATCTAGGCACATTTTATCCTTTTCCCTCCCACTTTCTTATTTGCATTTTTCACAACTTATTCTATTTATTCTTTGTTCAGTAAACTTGGTAAGAAGATAGCCAAAATCTAAAGATCTGAAAACACAGGAACAAGGAAATAATTTGCAAGACTCAATGTTGTCTTGCTCTAATGTCCGATACGATAGTTTAGAGATAACTAATTTTATGGCATTTATTTTAAAACAATCTTTTGTTACATTATAGATGTCAGAGTTCTTTGTTCTTCAAGGCTTGGACACCTCACAGCATAGCAAATCTGTACAAAATGCTTTATTGCAACACACATCTTCCCCAACAACAGGCTATTGTTCTGGGTCAATTCCACCCTTCTAGGCTTTGCAAGGTGATAATAATAATAATAATAATAATAATAATAATAATAATAATAATAATAATAATAATAATAATAATAGTAATAGTATATGATGTTGCCACATAAATATGTTGTTAGTACTCAATCCTTTAATACCACATTCTTTTAATTCAAACCAAAGTCTATAAGTCTTTAAATTAACATACATTCTTTGCCTTTCTCCAAACATTCTTGTACTATTGAAATGAAGTGTTGTTTCAGTGTGGTTGCTCCTTTTCTAGTTGCTGCTGAGCTTCAAGCAAAGCTCCAAGCTTCAGGCAGAATTCTCACCAGGATAAGCTACCAGGATAGCTTGTGGTCCTGGCAATTGAATGAAAAACCTCTTGCTTGCTAGTAAAATGTAAAGGTTCCCCTGTCTCTAGTCATGTCCAACTCAGAGCATAGTGCTCAACTTCATATCTTGGCCGAGGGAGCCAGTGTTGTCTGAAGACATATTCTGTGGTCATGTGACCAGCATGGCTATATGCCAAAGGCTCACGGAATGCTGTTATCTTACCCCCAAAGTGGTACTTATTCATCTACTCACATTTGCATACTTTCAAACTGCTAGATGGATAGAAGCTGGGGCAAGAACGGGAGCTCACCTCATTGCATGGTGCTCGGGTCTCAAACCCGGGCTGTCAACTTTCCAGCTGACAAGCTCAGCATCTTTAACCGCTTAGCCCTAAGACCTGCCAATCTTCAGACATCACCTCTGCTTCCTCATGTGTAGGCTGTTTCCATTCACCTTTCCTCCTACACACACCCATTTTCCTACTCTGTCTTAGCTATTTTCCAAAGAAGCTGAAGGCAGGACAAGAAGCAACGGATGGAAACTAATCAAGGAGAGAAGCAACCTAGAACTAAGGAGAAACTTCCTGACAGTTAGAACAATTAACCAGTGGAACAACCTGCCTCCAGAAGCGGTGAATGCTCCAACACTGGAAGTTTTCAAGAAGAAACTGGACAGCCATTTGTCCGAAATGGTATAGGGTTTCCTGCCTGAGCAGGGGGCTGGACTAGATGACCTCCAAGGTACCTTCCAACTTTATCATTATTATTATTATTTGCTTTTGTAAGCTCAGAAGGCTGGGTGGGTTGAAGCTGCCTCTGGATGCCAGCACATCCTTGAAAACACCAGGGTGTGGCTCAGTGAGCCCAGGCAGCTGCAACACCAGCTTAAGTATAAATGTATTAGTGCATATCTGAATACACGAGAAAGGTGCACGGGAAGTGTTTCTGTCTGACTCTACTGTTTTTCCCACAGTACAGGCAGCAATCCCAACTTCAGTCTTTCACAATTGAAAATGCATGCCAATGATCAAATAGATCTGAAGGAGTCCAAATAGACTAGGTGTCATTTTTGTTAAAGTGTTACAGACTGTGCTTCTAATGTATGGCAGTCAGAATAGAATAGATTCTATTTTCCTTTAAATTGATTTGGCACACAACTGTTATGCTCTGTTTTTTTGCTACTGAAAACAGAGCATTAAGCTCTCTTATTTATATTCTTTGGTGTCAACAACAAACTGAGCTTTCATCAACATTATGAAATGTGTGTTGTTATGTCATGGCACAAACTCTGCCCTTTACTACTGGTATGGAATAGAAAAAAGAGTGTGAGAGCTCGTATTTTGGATGATGTGTTGTGCATTTTATTATTTGGCTCATTCATGCCTATGCTTATATCCTACAGTACCTCATGGTTAAATGTAGATTATTTTACTCTGTGAATAAGATCTAGCATATAGATACTTATTTTATACTGATAACTCTCTCCAGTTCTTTCAACATATACAATACATTTCTCCATTATTATAAGCAGAAACATTTATTTCCGCTGACTCTCTTCCATTAAGAATTGTGAAGCCCCATATAATCTCAGGTTGTTATTTGTGAAAAGTCTTGCCTCCCAGCAAAATAGGAATTTGGTGAGATGGCAACCATGGTTTTCAGGCTATGGAATACCCTTATGTCGATATAATTCACCACAAGGCCCTCCAGAGAACAGCCAAGTATGTAATAACTTGGAAGGATTGAAAGAAAATCCCACAGTTTAATTTCTGGAACACAGACACAGACTTTGAGTTCTTTCTCCTGCAGAGGGCAAATAATCTCTTACGTCTAAAGCATCATTCTTGGATATCATGAAGTTTTTGATGCAGTTGACTCATGTTGGAGAGTCTTCTGCTTCGTTAAGCCAATTACTGACAAGTAGTCAAGTTTCTAGAGAACTATCCTGGTGTAAAGTCTGATCAGCAACACGTATAAAATGCTGGACTAACTACAAGCTTAAACCTGGAAATAAGGTTCATTAAACTTAGTGAGACCTGTTCTTGAAAGACATCTACAGGATTGCATCTTAGGATATTCAGTTTTTTCTATCTTTCCCCTTCTAGACAGCCTATTATATTACATGGTGAAATTATTATTACAAGATCTAAAAGATGGTATGCTATTGAAACATAGTTCTCCTTTCTACTGAGTATTATCCATCCATCCATCCATCCATCCATCCATCCATCCATCCATCCATCCATCCATCCATCCATCCATCCATCCATCTATCTATCTATCTATCTATCTATCTATCTATCTATCTATCTATCTATCTATCTATCTATCTATCTATCTATCTATCTACCTACCTACCTATCTATCATCTATCATCTATCATGTATTTATATCTAGGAAACACTCATCTCCCTCACAGCAGGACTTGGGGTGGTGTACAAATAAATTAACAACATAAAAACTGAATAAAAATGTTAAATCTCACAGTTTAATTTCACACACGCCTTGACTTTTTTCACCTGCAGACACCTACCTGTCTCTTATGTCTAAAGCATAATTCTCGGATATCATATCTGGACTGTAGTTACCACAAGGTCCTCTGGATAAAGGGCAAGCAAGCTGTAAACATTTTAAATAAATAAATAAATATTTCTTCTATTCCCTCTTATTAATTGTACTTCTGTAGAACATTCAGCAAATAATAACTTGATAAAGTATTACTAAAGTTAATATTCATAGGAATTAAACGGGCTAGTCACATTCTAGTACCATTGAGGGGCCAATGGGGAGCAGAATGAGTCATCCAGCATCATGGCCTCACAGTTCAAGCTCCTCTGCTTTTGTATGTGGATCACAATGTCACATGCTCCTACTTGCAAAGTTATTAAGATGTTTCTATGAATAATAAATGAAATGTATTTTAGGTGAAAAAAATAACCTTTCAGAATCCAGAATAATTTCGCTTTGTATGATTGCAAGTCAGTCAAGGCCAGCTGGACAACACCAGATTTAGGCTGGCTGACCTATGCAGTAAGTGGTAAAACAAACATTCTGTTCATTTAATCTCCTATACAGGAGAGCAATTATCTTTCCTGACATATGTTTAAACATAGAATCCCATTAAGTAAAATAGGTGAGGCTTGTTGGCATAATTACAGCGGTTAGAAGGGTCATTTACAGCAATTGTTTCCAACACTGCTTTTGTTTAAATAATAACAGCAGGATATCATTTAAAAGAAGAAGAAAACAAATATATTTCAAAACGCAAGCCCCAACATGGCTACTAAAAGTACACAATTGCTTTGAACCTTTTTATTCTTTATTGGGGGGTCCTGTATTAATGAGAATTCTCATGTACATTTACTCAAATTAGCAAAATAAATATCCATTAAAAAGAAATGCCCATTGCCATTATGACAATTTGTAAACAACAACAAAAAAATCAGTTGTTTTCTACAAGATATTCTAATGCATGCTCACTTCTAAAAATAGTCTGTGCTACTGGAAGAAATATATATGAACTGAATAAAAATCAGAAATGCTCAATGTTCATTCTGCTCAATAACATCTTCTAGGTATACTGATTCATTATATTTTTATTAGCAAATTGAATTATTTTATTTACCGGGTTATACAGTGATTGGTTTTTCAGTGTGACAGAAAAAGCTACCTGTTCTTATGACAAACTTAAACCTTACGATGATCCTTTCAGACAGCCATCTGTTGTGCTGCAAAAGTACTATATTCTATCCATATTAAAGGCTAGGAAATGCTAGTGTATTTTCTGAGAAATCTAACCTAACCAGTGATTGTTTTTCTGCCTATTGCATCCCTCAATGCAATTATGACACACAGATCCTAGAACTGATAAAATCCCTTCATTTTCCTTCATAGACAAGGGGACAAGAAAGGAACTCCAAGTAGTATATTGTTTTTCACCCCTTCTAGATCATAGATTTGTCTAATACCACACAAATATTTTAGAAAGTTTAGAAGAACGATTGCAGGAACTGGATATGTCTAATCTAGTGAAAAGAAGGACTAAGGATGACATGATAGCTGTGTTACAATATCTAAGGGGCTGCCACAGAGGAGAGGGAGCCGAACTATTTTCTGAAGGAAGGACAAGAAGCATTGGATGGAACCTAATCAAGGAGAGAAGAAACTTAGAACTAAGGAGAAATTTCCTGACAGTTAGAACAATTAAACAGTGGAACAATTTGCCTCCAGAAGTTGTGGGTACTCCAACACTGGCTTGAGCAAGGGGTTGGATTAGAAGACCTCTAAGGTCGTTTCCAACACTGTTATTTTGTTAAATAGCTAGGTAAGTAAATGAACATCTAAATTCATGAACTGTAACCAGAAACTTTACAAAGTTTTGTCCTGTCTTTCACGGCTGACCTCAATATGGGAAAGGACAGAGAAGAAATGGAAAATCCCTCTCCATGCATGAATTCCATGCCGGGTGGGAAATATTAATTACAAGGAGAACTTGCAAAGGATTGGAGAAACTGGGAGCAGCAGCAGCACAATTCAAAAATAAGTCCCTAAAAAGAAACCCTGCAAAGAAATAACTTTCCAGAAACTGGAAAAGTATTGCGAAATGTCTAAGAATTGCATATCACAGAAATCTATAAAAATATTGAGATGTATAATGGGTAATATAACATTTCAGTAAATGAAGCATTCTGTTGAACCTTTACTTATTTATGTATTTATTTATTTGTTGTCTGCTTGCTTGCTTCCACTTACATCCCATCATTTTTTCTATGGAGAGCGAGCCTGAGCTCATAAAATCCTCTTGGCATTTATATTCCTCCTTAGTTTCAGCTCAATACTCATATCAATATACTTCTCTGTAATAGCCCTTCACCCGTATGCCGGATGCATCCCCTATTTCACTGCAGTTCTATAAACAAATTCAAGCTATTTTATTTCAATGTACTTTCAGTCACAGCTGACTGAATGTGGATACCTATCTTGGGTTTGGTTTGGTTTTCTTCCCTTTCTGCTTATAGTTTGTTTTTCATAGTCATTTGGATTTAGTTATTATGCTGTTGATTCATTGTTTGTTTTTTGATTTGATATTGCAAAATTCTTTGGAACTCAGGTGAGTTACAAACATTGTAAAATAAACAACTGTCCCCTGCCGCCTCTTCCAGAAGATTTTCGAATACTCCTTCCATCATTCTCTGGTGATTTTCCCCTCTTTCTTCCAAAACCTTTACAAACAATGTACATCAGAGGATGCCCTGTGTTTCAATCTCAGCTGTTTTTGTTTTTGTTTTTAAAAACACACATTCTTGGGAAGAGAACAAAGTAATAGAAGGGTGAAATTAATATTTGATTGTTCAATGTAATTCAGTTGTTTGGGCAATCTTATTCCAATCTTCAAATAAATAGTCTAAGAAAGTTAAGGATAAGAATTATCAAACCAGAATGGAGAAGATTGCTTTAAGGATTTGGGCTAAAGAGATCTTGTCAGCATTTAACCTGTGTCACCAGAAGGATTATTAGAGTGGAAGTCCTACGCATCAGGAAAGAGCACCAGGTTGGAGAAATACCTATATAAATGCCAGTGAAAAATGATTTTCTAAACCCCCAACCTAAAATTAAACCAGTAACATCATATATTGAATGTAAAATAATATAGTGCCTTTTGAGGAACAACAGCTTTAGTGCTAATAAAACAGGATAGACTTTTGTTGGCTTTCTTTAGACCTGATCAACTAATCTCAGCCACTTTCTGTCTTTGTTAAAATGAAAACTTTCTTCACAAGAATCTTTTTGGCTCATCTCTATGCAAAAACTGCAAATCCTTTGTTATACAACAGCAGAAGTCTCTCTAATTATGTAAATTATTTGGTAACATCTTTCAGTTTCCAGTGCAAAACTGTGACCATTACTTGAAAAGAAAGCCACATATTAAGTTTCATGGGATCTGTTATCAAATAATACAATAGCTTGGAGTCAATTCTTTTCTGGTGATCCTGACAGTGTAAAGAGTTCCTTGGTCTTTCATTATGCTTTCAGATCTTGGGTTGTTTATTATAAACTAGGTTAACATTAGTTTCTCTTATTAGCTGCTGCAAACCAAATTTTCTGAGTTGCTATCAGTATGAATTGTGTTGTCTTTTCTTTGTATCAGACGCTTGTAGGGATTGTGACTACATTCATGGAAAGCACCATCTGGAACATGCTTATATGAAGTAAACATTCTATGTTTGCTCATTCTTTTATTTCCTTCTAGCAACATATATCCATATTTATTTTAAAATAACTTGATAGAAATGACTGTGAAACTAGGCAAGTTTTGGAAATCCTACTGATGTAATATCTGGGGCCAACAGTATAGCACAGTATATTTTCTTGAATATTTCATCTCTTAAGTGTTTCTCATTTCTGAATTTTATATACTGTTTTCTTCTAACACTTTTTCTAAACTGATTTCTATATTAGAAGAATAATATTATAATTTAAATCTCTGCCTACCTATGTTACTACTGGTTCTATAATGTGGATTCTTCTTAATATTTGGGTCTTATTTATAATTTAAAAAGATGTTAGGTAGGCATTAGTAAACTTTTTGGGTAGGTAGACAAAGGAAATTTCAAGATCACATTGTGGACCATATAAAAATAACTGCCAAGCTATTGGCAAGCCATTACATGGCTAGATGCCTTTACGGAAGCCAGGTATGACCAAGCCAAAGTAGCCTTATTAACTTCAATGGGATTTATCTCGTATCAGTGCAGAAAAAATTGCTTGGTTAATTATGTGAAGGACATAATTAACCATATACTAACCAAGTCATGTACTAACCAAGTGGCATTTCTGCTTTAGGCAATTTAGTAGAGTTTGCTAACTGTCAGCATGCTATGAAAATTTAATACTCAGTTTTTTCTCTCTTAATTATATCTAATGAGCTTCTTTTTTAACAAATAAACACATTCCAACATTCTGACTACACCTCATATCACAAAACATTATTATGTTCACAGAAATGGTGTTTCTCCGTAATTGGATGAGCCTCAGACAAACAAGAACTATACAGGTGCCTACTTGTCTTGATGCCTTTCATTGCTGATGGCAACTTAATTTATTCACTTATTTATCCCGCACATTCTTCCTTAAGGCATAGCTGATCCCAATTAAGAGCTATATTTCTAAATGATAAAAATAAAAGGTCCAAATTAAAGTACAAATTGGCAGGTATGTACTTTAAAGGCAATTGTGAATTTGGATGTTCGGTAACACCACTTATATTAATAGCTACATAACAGGATATGCATTTTCCCATTAAGTAGATTTTCATTTCATCTCTTCTAAATGTCCAATGCAATTTTTTTTCCAAAGTGTCTTGGTTAATACATCATGAGAAGAATGGTGTTGAGAAAGGTTAACTCCAAAATGGGGAAGCAAAACTGGTAATTAGATAGAAACACCAAATGACAAATCAACAGCTGCTAGAACAAGGAAAATGGCACGAAAAATTGCTAGGGGATGAACAAAACAGTTTGGCTAAGAGATTATTGTGAATTTAAAGAGCAAACAAAACCTAAGCATCTGCAAAAGGGGATAGGGCTAGATCAAAGCTTTCAGCAGTGCTGGAGAAGGAGAAGGTCACTTTCATCTAAATACTTTTAATAATGCAAATGACAACCCCAGACCCACAGCAATTCATACAGAAATAGTTAGAATTTCTAGAGAATTAAAGAGGCATTTTATATACACAATCTCATTAATTCTCACAACTCTGGAAGATAAATCAACTTAATTGCTCCCATATTAAGAGTTATGAATAAGAGATATGGCTCTCGTATGAGGACATGGCAGTTCATGAAGAAAGTGCAAGTTCTTAAGCTACTACAGGGTATACACCAAAACATGTATCTGGTACAACTGTACTAATGTCTGTGCAAGCTTCATTTTACTATCAGGAAGTAATTCAAAGAATATATTCATAAGGATTTTTCATTACTTGAATGCTTTGACATAATATGAAGTTATAATAAGCAACCTGTCCACTGTTCCGTTTTTCACCCAAGATTACATCAGTTTGGTATAAAGTTGTTATCCTCTTCTACTCTAGGGCAGGGGTCTCCAACCTTGGCAACTTTAAGACTTGTGGACTTCAACTTTTCTGGCTGAGGAATTCTGGGAGTTGAAGTCCACACAAGTCTTAAAGTTTCCAAGGTTGAGGACCCCTGCTCTAGGGAATTTAGAAAAGAGCCACAAATCTCAGGGAGGTGTATTTATGTTTAACTGTTTGCATGGTAAGAGAAGCAACAGATTTAATCTAATCATGCATTTTTTCTTATTAAGGTTAGATAACATATTAAAAGGGGAATAGTAAATACCAGGCTGTGCAAATGATTTGGAGGATACTCTTTTAAAACAAAGCACCTATCTTTGATGCAGTAAAGTCACTGCCTGCTTTGCCAGTTGTCTGTGCATGCTATACTTCTGGGCCTGCCAGTGAACTGGTTTTGTATGTATAGATACTCTTTGACTTATGACTGGTTAGATTTTCCCGGTCGCACCACCAAAGTGAAAGTTTAACAGTGAAGAAGCAAGATAGAAAGAATATTGGCATTTTCGAACTTTGGTGTTCCATAGACAGCCAAGAAAATAAACAAATACTACAGACAGTCAAGATAATAAACAAATGGACACAAAACAAATCATTTCAGTATTCTCACTCAAGCCACAAATGATCAGGTTAAATCATTATATCATGGACACATTATGAGAAAACCTAGATTCTTTGAGAATTCCATAATGTTAGGAAAAGTGCAAGGAAAGAGAAGAAGAGAACAACCAGCAGAATGGTGGATACTGTAAACTTGAGTGTAACAGTGATGAATGCACTGTTGGGAACTTCAAAGACCAGGTTGGAGGCAAATTATCTTGAGGAAGACCTATTTATGTGATCACTAAGCATTAACACTGACTGAAGTAAGATAATGGTTAAGCAGAAATTTGACCCTACAATCTGTCAATCCAATTTAATATTCTTTAGAGTCTACTGCAGAGTGTTCAGTTACTTCTAATATTTGCATAAAATAGTGCTGCACACTACAATGCACTGGACTAATTATCATACTCAATGGACTAATGGGAGGAAGGGGTGTCCTTAAAGATCAATGTCCATTAAATGACTTCTAGGATGTTTCAAACCAAACAACAGACTTGGTGCTACTTGCTGCTGCTGCAGTAATCTGGAAGGCTAGTGGAGAGAGGAACAGGTGGGTTGGTTGGTAAGCTGTATTAATTGTTTACATGCCACTAAGGAAGCTGTTAGGAATGGGGAACACACTGTTAATGAGGCTGCCATGTGTCACCTGATTGATTTTATCTATTATACCCAAGTCTGGCAAACCAAGATCTGTTGAGTTGAGGGTTTACTTTGTTCTAGTGCAATATTCTGTTTGCTATAAACAAATTTACATTAAGATTTAGTTTGTATACAGCACTGCAGATGTTCAGTGACTAATTAAAACAGGCATCTTTCATGCTTTCCTGGTGTCATGTTACCTTTTCCCACATTAATAAAACTAAAATAACCATAAATGCCTGTCTGCTCAGTTGCCTGTGTGTTTAAAAGCAAAATGCCAACTCTTAAATGTCTGATAGTAATGCCAAGGTATTTAAAACTATGTTTTAAGCACAATGTGTATACATATAGATAGAGAAATGTATAATCTATTGCTATGGTTACTTATTTTTGAGTGCAAGGGGAAATAAACATGTTGAGTATAAAGAGCTTTTAAATTCAAAATATTTCTGTTTCTAGTGCATTGTCTTTAAACAAAATAAGCAGGATCAATGCTACAGCAAGGAAGGAATCTGTTCTTTTCTTCTTTTTCCCTCTTTTATTTTCTTTCCCCTTTTAAGTCAACAAGGACAATCTTCTCATTCATCTACAGATATATTCAAGCTCCTAGGATTAAAGAAAACTCTACTTTACTCCTAATAGAGAATTGAGGTGTCAACAAGCCCTAGTCCTGCCTCACTCCCCCCACAAAGAGTGACTTTTCCAGAGGCAGCTCTTCTTTTCATTTAGAACTAACATGGTTAATTGTGTTAGCTGTGAAGATTGCCAGTCCTAGTTGCTCTCTTGCTTTCTTCCTAGAAAAGAAAGAAAAGGAAGATAAGAGGGAATAAGTTAACAAATAAGAGGAAATAAACTCAAGGAGAACACCAAAGAATCATGTCCAGTCATCTCCTATTTGCTCTTATCAGGCTTTCCCCCACCTCCAGACTGTTCTTTCAGAAGAACATGAGATATTGTTGATTCTGACATTCCTGGTTAAGGCCACTTCTAACTCATGTTTCATGCTATACTCTTTCTATATTCTATTTTATTTTCCTTCTTCCTCCCATCTGCTTTTTCTTTAAGGAAGGATATAACACTCTCTAGTGATATGCATTTGAATTTTTTTTCAAAGAAGATAATGCTGGTGAAGTTTTCACTTTGGAGTAGATGACTGTTACACTGATTGTTTACAAGGTGGCCTACAGTCCACTGCATTGTCATCAGTTCAATCATCTGCAGCTTCCCTGGTTTCCCATAGTTTCTCATAATTCCTTGCTTCTGTTGGGAAATCCTTATAGAATAGAATCAGTAAGTTTAAGAAAAAAACACATAGCAGAAAACAGCAATATCTGTAATAACCCAGTAATAATACCAACAAAATCGACCAAGAGAAATTGGAAAGGAATTCTAAAGTACCTGGACTACTTTGCTCAACAGAAGCCACTATCACAGAGCAAGAAAGCACTGGGAAAATGGCAAGATGATAAAAAAGATGCATGGCAGATTAATTCTGTATATACTAGCTGCAATAAAATTGTTGTATACACAGTGTTGGAAGAACAATGAAATTCCCTTAGTAAAGGATTGGATTATGAAAATGTCAGAATTCACAGAAATGATAAAACTGACCAGAGAAAAAAAATGAAAAACTTTTTTTGAAAGACTAGAAACTTTATAGGGCTTTTATGCTGAAAAATATCCGGCTCAATAGAAGTAACTGCAAGAGGGATCTTAGAGTCCTAGTGGACAATCACTTAAATATGAGCCAACAGTGTGCTACCAAAAAAGCCAATGCTGTCCTAGTCTGCATTAAAAAAGGAGCAGAATCAAGATCATGTGAAGTGTTAGTATTACTTTATAATGTGCTGGTAAGATCACACTTGGAATATTACATCCAGTTTTGGTCACCATGATATAAAAAAGATGTTGAGACTCTAGAAAGAGTGCAGAGAAGAGCAACAAAGATGATTGGGGGCTGGAGTCTAAAATATGAAGAACAGTTGCAGGAATTGGGTTTGTCTAGTTTAATGAAAAGAAGGACTAGAGATGACATGATAGAAGTGTTTCAATATTTAAGAGGCTGCCACAAAGAAGAAGGAGTCAACCTATTCTCCAAAGCACCTGAAGGCAGAACAAGAAACAACAGATGGAAATTAATCAAGGAGAGAACCAACCTAGAATTAAGGAGAAATGTCCTGATAGTTAGACAATCAATGGACTGACTTGCCTCCAGACATTGTGGGTGTACCAATGGTGGAAGTTTTTAAGAAGAGATTGGACAACCATTTGTTTGAAATGATATAGGGTTGCCTGCTTGAGAAAAGGGTTGAACTAGAAGACTTCCAAGATCTCTTCCAACTGTGTTATACTGTTATTCTGTTAAGAAAAAAAATGATATGATGATCTATGGATTTGAAGATTAAAGGATGTGGATTAAAAGAGGGGCTGAGGATCTTTTATAGTATCTAAGAAGAAGGAAAGAAAACTCATTTGTTGAAAAGAAGGTTTTGAAAGTTTTATATATTTCTTAACTTTAGTTTCTTTCTCTTTCATTTCTTGCAGTTTTTTGTTTGTTTCCTTCTTTTATCTTTTTTCAACTTCTCTATTATTCTATGGAAAAAAATCTTAATAAATATAAATATTTGTTTTAAAAAAGAGAAAGGGCAACAGGGCTTTCAGATACAGCACTAACATTATCAAAAAATACATCAGAATAAAATTATTGCTGATCAGGATATTGAATTTACCCCCATTGGGAAAGTACTCTAAATGTCTTAGCCATGGGGTCATCATTCCTTTCTCTGCATATACCAGTTACATATTCTTCTCCCTTTTATTTTACACCATTAAGATCAAGCTGGTAGAAGAATATTACAAAATAATATTATAGGCTATTTATTAATCATTATTACAGCATAGCCATAAAGCTTATTGGAGTTGAGAGAGAGAGAAAACAATATTTTTAACAAGGATGGCGTAATAGTTAATGTAGCATAAAGAGCAAAATGTGATACAATGGGCTTAAAAGTTTAATATACTGTACAAATAATCTTATTCACCTTCTGAGGTTTTTTCATTGGTTGCAATAACTCATGCCAAGAGATAAGACCTGCTCCTGATCAGGAAATTTGCCAGTTGTTTTTCAGCTCTCAGAAGAAATGACATCATTGAGTGAAGTTTCAAAAAGTCTACCTGGAGATTGAAAGCATGCCGATATGTATCAGGAAGAACTGTATACCGGACAATTGAAACGGGTACTAAAAATACTCAGGTTCTCAGATATTGAGTGAAAGAATTAATTACAGTTAAAAAAACACTTTATCTGGAAGTTAATTCCAGGTTCATCTTAATAAAGCCCACCTCTTATATTGTTGCTTCTTTATACATTAAGAACAGCAGTCGCTCTTTCTCCTTGCTCTGGCAAATGCTCTGAGAAATCACTGAGCAACAGTTAAACCAGAGAGCTTGAAGTCCTCCACTGCTTTGTGCCTAAGGAAGGGTCCAATTATATCATTATGTAATATTGCCTTTCTGATATTGTGTTCCCCCAAAATATGATCCATGGACCAATATACATAAAGTATCTCACTCTCTTTCGGTTCTGATCTCAGCATTGCAGCTGTGATCTAGTCAGCCCCTTTGTCAGAGAGGCAAGCTTTCTTCTGAGATGGTTGTACTGGTATCTAGACAAAATAATCTTAGAAAATCCACTTTATGCACATCAAAAGGCCTGTCTGCCCTTTTGTGACCAACAATGGCTCACAAAAAGATGTTACCATAATGGCACAATTTGGTAAACCCCAGTATATAATAATTATGTGTATAAATAATGGAAAAATTGTTCTCCTGTCACCTCTAAATAACATGGCCTAAAATTGTCATCTATTACATTGCCAAAAATCATTAAGATTTGCTATCACAAAAGGCAGATCTAATATCCCACAAAGTTATAGAAGTTACAGCCTTAATTAACCTTTGTGAATGAAACTAACTAAGGTTTTAAATAGTGTCCAAGACTGTATAAGTCTTTAAAAAAACAAAAATGATTAAACCCTCATTAATATCTTTCAGAAAATATAATTCTGTGGGTGACACAGACACTATTTTTACAGCTGTTCTTCAGAGAAAGAATAAGTTTCTCTTCATTAAAGACTAATGAGTGACATTACATTTAAGTGCTCACATTAGATATGCTTCTTTGAATTTAATGATGAAGCAATGAGGCCTTTAATTAAATAGTCAAAAGTCTCCACTGGGAGAAACAAAACAAATTTATCTGTAGCTTTTTCTTATTTTCTAAAAATAATAATAAAAATGAATCAATTTGCTAGATAATCTATGTTTTTAACTTGCTAATCTTCTCTTCAGAAAATTTGTCTTCAAGTTTTGAAATAGATCTAACCACACGGGAATAGAAAAATCCTATGGTACTTATGTTAGCAACTATCTAATGTATATCCATGAAAGCTGAATGAAAGGGTGGAAAAATTAGTGTTTCTCCTAGGATTGTGATGGTCAGGGAAGCAAAACCACAATCTGTTGATTTGTTATAGATAGATAATCTCCTCATTACGTATATCATTCGGTATTACAGATGAATTCTTCTGCTTGTCAAATCACCAATACTATCTTTTCCTGATCTCTGTGCACAAAGGCTTATATGAGGTTATATTATGTAATAAAAAACAATGGAGAAATTTTGTTTCACCACAAGATTGTCAAAAAGTACTGGTGCCATGTGTCTGATTAACGAAACACTTAAAAGGACTTTCAGGCATATTTTTCCTAAAAGCATTTATTAAGGTTACAAGATGTCAGTACGGCATGGTGGAAATGCTTAGATCTGAGATTCTTTTCCGTTGCACAACATTCCAGGCATTTTTCCCGCCCCTATTTTGGGATCATGGTTCACATCTTCCAATTAACTTGGAAGATGTGATTTACTTCCGGTTTCTTTTTCCCCGGCTTTCCTTATTCTCCTCCCCTTTCATTGTTGCCTGATTTAACTATAAAAATACCATATTGCATATTGTCAAAGCAAGAATATACAGTATTTGCAGCGTTGACAACTGGTTTCTTAATACATTTGTGATTTTCAAGAAAAATTGACAATGAGTTAAGCAAGCAGGCTTAGTGTCCCAAGCTAAATGTCCCATGCATTGAGTTGCATTTTTAGGAGGAACCCTCAAATTGGCTCATTATTAGGTCATTTCAAGGGCCTGTTTTATATATAAATTAGATTCTAGGTGTTGCAATAGAGACTTAGCTAATTAAAAGGCAATCATATTAACGTATTTTATGTAAGGTTTAAAATAAATAATGCTTAAGTTACTCTGCTCTTCATCTTCAATGTTGGCCCTATTGTTACAGAGTGTATAGGGTTTTTATAGTTAATTAGGAAGGATTACATTGACCACATGGTCATAATTCCATCAATGTACATTAAATAGAGTCATGGTTGATTCGGACTGAATTGGGTACATGCCCATGGGTGATCCATAGTAATGAGTAATCTGTCTCAACATTCATAAACAAAATGTACTGTCAGGCTTCTTAGAGGCAGATATAATTGTCAAATTGTCATGGTTTCAATGGGCTGCTGGGTTTGAACTTTGTCAGCATCTCTCAGAGACATGATATGGTATAGCTAGATAAGACTCCTTATGGTAAACCAGAATGAAGCTGCCTGAAAAACAGTTATTGGCCTTCTGTCTCTGCTCTGCCTATAGCAGTTCAAATATATTGCTGATGCTTATTGTCTTTTTCATGTTTCAAAGGGTTAGACTTTCTGCTTCATGGCCTTAATGCTGAGGTTGTTTGTTGACCTAATCTGCCTTAAGAACTTCTGGTTTTCAGTTTATGTCTCACAGAATTTTCAAAATCAGATCTGGAAAAAGTGCTTTTTCAAAAGGCAACTGGACTTTGTTTTTCCTTGAAGGCGTTTTGCTTCTCATCCAAGAAGCTTCTTTAGTTCAGTTGCCCTTTGAAAAAGGAACTTTGGAACAACCGTGGCCTGGATGATTGAGAATCTTGAGACACATTCAGATTTAGAAAAACAAAGTTTATGTTGACCATAGATTTTAACATAATTTTCATTTCTTTTCAATTGCAATTGGTCGGGTTGCCTTCAGAAGTTGTGGGTGCTCCATCACTGGAGATTTTAAAGAAGAGATTGGACAGCCATTTGTCCAAAATGGTATAAAGTCTCCTGCTTGTGCAGGGGGTTGGACTAGAACAGGGGTGTCAAACTGCTGGCCCGTGGGCCAGATGCATCACGAGGAAACCGTGCCCACCCCATTGCCAGCAATGGGGAAAAAGTGCCAATACGTTGCGTGATGTCACATGATGTCGCGAGTTTGACATGTCTGGACTAGAAGATCTCCAAGGTCCCTTCCAACTCTGTTATTCTGTTATTCATATTTAGCTTTGTTGTTTTCAGATGATACATGCAGATATTCTATGACAGCATCACCACCAGATGGATCCGTAGCTGGCTGACCGGCCGTACTCAGCGAGTGGTCCTCAATGGAACCACATCTACATGGAGGGAAGTGTGTAGTGGGGTGCCCCAAGGCTCTGTTCTGGGCCCAGTGCTCTTCAACATCTTCATCTACGATTTGGATGAGGGGATAGATGGGGAACTCATCAAATTTGCAGACGACACCAAGCTGGCAGGAATAGCCAACACTCCAGAAGACAGGCTTAAGATACAGAAGGATCTGGACAGACTTGAACACT
>NW_015386653.1:5036-50880 GCF_001527695.2 Protobothrops mucrosquamatus | reverse complement strand
AAAGGTGTGCTCCAGGTAGAAGACAATCTGGCAGAAAACTGATATAGTTGTACACAAACATAAACATTTATTTAGTAACTCATCTCTAAAGGCTAAAACAAATATTTTTTTTAAGAATGTTATTTGTGGGTGCATCTTTTTCCATTCAACCTTTCATAAATATTTTTGTAGTTACTGTTTGGAATGTGTACTAAATTTTTACTTATAGCAAAAAAAAAATATTTTACTAATTTTATTTTGCAAATTGGTTTGGGACAATAAGTAGTATAATTTTTTCCCCTCTTGCAATCACATCTTTGAATATTCCCACCATTTGAATATAAAATATCACATTCCGTATTAATGTTATTGATTTGCATCTCATGGCACTGATGACTGATTATGGGTGAAACCAGAAAGATGCTCAAGATGGCCATGTTCACTTTTCTCCAAAATTATCTCTGAAAGGGCTCTCTGCAGGATACTTTAAAGGTTCAATTTTCTTATGATTTATTTTTTTTCTGATGACAGTAAAGGAATGTATGCTGAAGTTTTAAACTGACAGTTTGCTTAGTAGATTGAGCATTTACTGTATAAATACATGGTAAAAAGAACATCTTGAATGCGGTTATTTGGGAACATATGTAATCATAATCTTTTACTTCAACCAACACGTGGTAAGAGGCAGCTTCTAATAATAATGCTTTAGACAGAGTTTTTTTTAAAAAAAAGTACGTGGGAACTGTAAATATTCCAACTCACAATATATCTCCTACAAATATTCTAATATTAACCCTTGCCTCTTCCTTATTTCCAACATAGGGACCTTCTGAGCAAAAGGCATGGGTTAAGAAGGCTGTAGGGGAAAGGGAATTTGCTAAAAATAAGTTAAAATAATAGTGCATTCTCAAGAAAAATCACAGGCTTCAAGTTTGCTTTTCAGTCTAGATGTTAGTTTATCATCAGATCTAATCAGGCTTGGGGAGGTAAGGAAAGCTAATGGCAATAAATAGAAAAAGACAGGTATGGACACATTGTTCCATATTCTAGAGCAGTCTAGATGTAAAGACTTTATGTCTCTTAATTCGGAGTCACTATGACCCTTCTCTATTATTTTTATTTACTGCACTTCATTTTTGTGCTGCCCTGATCATAAGACAAAGCAGAAAAATCCTAATGACAACAGGCCCAGTAATGAGAGTGTAATATTATTAATATTACTATTATTCACTTACAGCTGTAAATAATAGAGCATCACCCGACAAACTGATGGAGCAAAAGCTTAGGAGAAGAACTTCTTTTGAAAGTTATCGAGGAGAATTATATAACGAACTCAGAAAATTCTTGACACATCTTGAAAATACCAAAGTTGAAAGAGGCTATTTTGGAATTATTGTTCCAACTTCAGAAAATACACTATCTTCTTGACAAAAATGAAGATACGGCTAATTTAGATACCCACGATCCTTCTTGTTGTAAGCATGATTATTGTTTAATGTGATGATTTTTTTTAAAAAAAAAACACCTACATTGTCAGCAGAACCAAAATATATTAGCAGAGAGACAGATAACTAACAGATCTGCACCTCCATCTGTTCTGCCATTGAAAGCTAATTATTTTTTAAAATATCTGAGCAATTAAAAAATCATTAACTCCAAGTCTGGCTAAAACACAATTTCATAACAAATAATGCAAATAAGTTACTATTAGCGTATCACTGAGAAAATAATAAATAACACATGTTCACTAAGCAACTACACTGGTATAAGTTCAAGGGTGAAAATAATATGAAAATCTTGATCGATCAGATCTAACTAGTCCAGCATCCAATTTTCTACCCAGCCAACTATATACATATCAGAAGATCACAAATGAAATGAATGCAGTTAATAATAATAATAGTAAAGTTGGAAGGGACCTTGAAGGTCATCTAGTCCAACCCCCTGCTCAGGCAGGAAACCCTATACCATTTCGGACAAATGGCTGTCCAGTCTCTTCTTAAAAACTTCCAGTGTTGGAGCATTCACCGCTTCTGGAGGCAGGTTGTTCCACTGGTTAATTGTTCTCACTGTCAGGAAGTTTCNAGCTTGACTCCCTCTTCTTTATGGCAACCCCTGAGATATTGGAACACTGCTATCATGTCCCCCCTCGTCCTTCTCTTCATTAAACTAGACATACCCAATTCCAGCAGCTGTTCCTTATATGCTTTAGCCTCCAGTCCCCTAATCATCTTTGTTGCTCTTCTCTGTACTCTTTCTAAAGTCTCAACATCTTTTTTACATCTCGGTGTTGTTGACTTGCTGCTTGTCGTTCCCAGTGAATATAATAAGGGTTATATTGGCTATGAATGTGGAAATACAATATAGCCATGATGAAGCTGTCCACTCTTCTTAAGACTAAGCTGCTTTGGTATTTTTTAGAAGCAATTTTTATAATTTAAGGTTGTGCTGGTTGAAATCTTTCATTCTTTCATGAACATCTCACCATTCATCTTCCCTGAAGAAACAAACAAGCAACACACACACATACAACCAATGTACCTATAATATCTCATTGCAGAGATCAAACTTTCAGTGAGGGAGAAATGATTATTTCGTACTCTCAGTCTAATAACTTTGCTATTGCTGTTAGAATTGCTAGATTCTCATCAGTAGTTATTACTATAATAAGACTTAAGGTGCCCTAATTTTGGAACAATGTATGAAGAGCTGAAGAAGCTTCTTGGATGAGAAGCAAAACGTCTTCAAAATAAAAACAAGAAAATCCAGTTGCCTCTTGAAAATGTATGAGGAGATTCGTTCATTCTTTTCTCTTTCTTTTACCTATTTGGTTTTGCTTTATTTCAATCTCTTTTGTGTATTCCTTATACATGTTCATTTTAATTGGCAGGTCTATGTGATGTTTTGTCACTCCTATTCTATTTAAGCCTGCTTTTACACATTGCTTTAGTGTTGTGGCTATTGTGCTAGCCACTGACTGTAAAGAAAAATTTAAAAGCTTAATAAAATGTGAAGCAATTTCTAGCTCTATGAAACAAAACCATGAAAAACTTTTTCTGTATACACCAGCACAACTGTATATATTTCTATAACACTTATTTTTTTAGCTTTCATTTTTTTCCCCTAAGGTGAAAATTTCCAACCATTGCAAACTTTCCTTGTGAAAAAGTGCACTTGAGTTGCCCTTTCCTACACTTTTTTCAGCTTGATGATAATCTTTTGAGGTTCCTGAAGCAGAACTGCATAGACTATTAGCTGTACAATTAAATTACTGATCTGTATACAAAACTGCCACTACTTTCAATTAAGGAATTCAAAATTCTTGAAAGTAATATGAAGTATTCTTTGCTCAGTTTAAATGTCTCTAATTAGAATTCATCTCCTACACCAAATACATTTTTTGTTCCTCAAATATCAGATATTTTTCTTGCCTGATCGTCTTTAATAGATTATCTTTTTTGTTACCATTATGCTGCTTCAGATGACTGAATCTTCCAACTATACATCTTTCTGCCACCTAATTAATTGATGGCACAGAAACAGGGCTAGCCTGAATTGTTAGTGTATAATCTATGCTTCTTCACCAAGATGTAGAGTTTTCAGCATCCTTGTCTTTTGCCATTTTTATCAGAGAAAAATTATATAGAGTATTTAAAAAAAATCATAAAAAATGTGTAATGCTAAAAATGTGCAGTGCTAAACAAAAGTGGAGCTAATATATCTTGAACATTGAAACATGCCTGATCCACTTAGGAATCCCAGAAATAAGCAGGTGCTTCAATAGCTTTAAATGTTGCATACAATCCTCTAATTTTTGTGTTAGACAGTTAGAGTGCCCATCCTGCAATTATTTGGCTTGGGATAAGGGTGATTGTTAAATCATATTTTTTCCTGCTCTTTTGGTTTGTTTTCTTTAGATGTACCTATTTCTTTTCCTTTCATAGTTCTCATTTTTAAAATGGGAATTAGGCAGACTCTAAATCCAATAAAATAAAAGAATAAATCCTTCCTTTTTAATGTTATTTATATATTCACATTATTTATGCTTACTCTATAATGCAAAGTTCCCTGTATGTTTACAAAGCCCTCCAGCAAATTACTTGTTGCAATAATTTTAAGAACTCATCTCCTTAAAGCAGCCACGTCTGTTCTTCTTCAGGCTCAAGCAGAAACTTTAATGGACTTTTGAAGGGCTGAGACATGCAGTCTACGGCATGTTAAAGTAGCTACTTGACAAAGAAGCTCAGTGAATGTCTTGGGGTTGTTTCCAATCTCTCAATCTAATCTCCCTAAAACAATGTTGTAAGATTAAAATGAAGAGGGATTCAATTGAGTGTTATTCTGAACTAGCAGAAGAAAAACAATGAATAAATATTTTAATTATTCAAAGTTCTGTTGTACATGCAACATTGAATCTATTTAGTGTTTAGCTAGAAGAAATGCTGTGTGAAGTACTTAATGTGCCTGAATAAAGATCGTAATATTTCTATTGAAACATATTTCTGGTTTTTTTATATTAGTTTTACTTTCTTAACCTTCTTCAAACAATTGCGTTGATTATGATATGCTAGTATCATCTTTACTAAAACCAGGAAGCCCATTAGGACAAATCCAAATATATGTAAATAGCCTTAATGCTTGAAATAATAAGGAACCCTGGTGGCACAGTGGTTAGAATGCAGTATTGCAGGCAAACTCTGCCCACAGCTGGGAGTTTGATCCTGACTGGGTTCAAACTCAGCCCTGTCTCAGCCTTTCAACCTTGCAAGGTCAGTAAAACGAGGACCCATATTGTTGAGGGCAATATGCAAATAATGCTAACATTGTAAACCACCCAGAAAGTATTGTAAAGCACTATGGGGCATTATATAAGCCTAAATATTATTGCTATTTAGAAGAGAATTCTATAGATGATCCAACTATTTTTTGCAAAATGTTGTTTCTTCTATGAATGGTTATTCAGTTTCTTAGAGATTTTGCTCCTTTTGATGAAAAATTCTTCTATTCTTTGTTATTTATGAAAAATAATATTCAAATACCCATAGAAAATTGGCTTTATTCAAGCTTCCTTGTCTCAATTGCCAGCCAATTGCTGTTGCTTCACAGCTCACATATCAAGAAATTAGAAATTTCTCTAGACAAGGAGTGGTTAAGAGAAACAGTATCACATTTTTGACCATATTTTGCTTTTAAGGCATTATTATGTTGCTTTTATATTGATAAGGGGGTATTTTATTCATTATTTTACCTACTGTAGTTGAATTCTTGGGGTGATAATTCTGTACCTTTTTTTGACCTAGTTGGTTTGTCTGTCACAAGCAATATTGTATTATATATACTGTATTATGTTAAGGAGAGCTGAATCTCACAGAAATGGAAGTGTAATTGCATAACAGAACTCAAGGGTTTTCCTTGTTGTGAGGCCCTCATCTGTATTCGGGGAGGGGGAGAGGGAGAAGCAGCATAGAGAGTATGAAGGTTTCTTTATTTTTTGCATTTGGGGAGATTGGAGTGATTTAAGTAATGAAATAAGTGACGTAACTATCCCAAAATTAGTTAGATTTTCCCCATTTGTTGGTCTTTTACAGGGCTGCCATTTTGTTCTTAGCCTCCAAATATAAAAGGTTTTTTTAAAAAAACTATCACATGATCATCAGCTACACACCTTTCTGCTGTGAGACAAAAGAAAAGAAGGAAGGAAAGAAAGAAAGAAAGAAAGAAAGAAAGAAAGAAAGGAAAGAAAGATTTCCTGCCACAATAAAGTTTATTTCTTTATTTAAAAGATTTGTGTAGCAGTCCATTTCAAAACACAAGTCTGGTGTTGATGATGATCACAATTATTATATTTGTAAAGACAACAATGAAAGAAGAAAGCCATTAAGTCTTTCTCTGTGAATGACACAGTTTTGATCTAGATCAACCCCAAACTCATTTCAAAGGAAAAGAAAGAAATCCCCAAACTCTGTTACCTGCATACTATCTTATTATCACACAGCATTTGATTTGGCTGTGTGATAATAATCTTGTGTCTTGAAATAGCTGATTTCACATCTTTCCATGTTTCCAAAACTAAAAAGGGAGAAAATCATTATTGCTATTATTAGAAGGAAATTAAGGTTTAATGTGTATGTTTAGTGCACACATCTAATAGATATAGAAGCTGCTGTCCCATTCAGGTGTCCCTAATTATATCTTAATGGCTACTCCATGCTCCTTATGGATTTCTTCCATCGTGGCAGACCAATTGGCTGTAATTTATAGCAGATGCTTTTTAGAGAGAGCCACATTTTCAGGCCAGATTGTGTATACTAACTATTCATATTGCCTAGCATTGGTTTCCTCTGCTGTTAGAACAAAGCATACTCTTAGCTTTGGTGGAGTTTTAGATTTGTCTGTAAAAATTACTGTTAAATAATCTTTAGCAGAAGGAATGAAAATTGAAACTAAAGTAAAACCCAAGGCACAATTAGGAAGACAGTTAAAACCTGTTTAGAAATAGCTTTTGTATGAAACACTATGATTGCATGAAACATCATCAGTGGATACATCAATGTGTGAACATGTTTTCAGACATCAGTGGCTGAGTGTACAAGCTGTAGCCAAATGCCTATAATTTCAGTTAAAGCATTATCACAGATTTCATGATCTGATGCTGTAGATTTTCAGACGGACAGCCTGGCCATGTGGAAACATTGTCATTTTTCTACTGCCAGAAATCTTGTCTAGTGGAAAACAGCAAATGTTCACAGAATGTCTAATTGACATCAGACTGTATGTTTTTAACATGTAAAAATACAGAAGGGCCTAGAATCTGATTGAGTTATTCAGCGACCTAGTGTACATTTTTCATCAACACAAGGTTCTTGTAGCATAAATGTATTACCCATTTTCTGTTGGCTAAACTGAAAAAATGATTGTATTTGAACTAAACTAATGTGCTGAGTTTAATTTTGATATTCTTGTAATCCTCATGCTGCTAGCTTAAGTTGCATAAGTAGCTAAATCTGGGATAAACTGAATGATCTAAAATGAAACCTAGGCAAAGAATAAATGAGAGAGGAAACCAGTGAAGACAATTATACTAAAAAAACAGTAGAAATAAAAAATAGTGTGAAAGAATGAGCATCAGCTATCACTGAATATATCAGCACTAGAACTTTTCTTTTGTATTAATTTAATGGTGATGTCTTTAGACTTTAAGGCTGTTCTTGAGAACCAAAGGTGAAAACACATATATAGTTGAATGACTTTGAGTAACCTGAGGCATGCAGCATTATCCTTGGAAGTGTTGTTTTTGCATCTTCTATTTAAATACGTCATATGTGTCCCAGATAATGCACTCCTCCAAATAGGTAAAGAGATGGGTGTTTTCCCCTCTTTACTAAACGAGACTTGCAAACACACATTTGTGGTAAAGAGACAGGTTCCTCCCCAAATTCAGCAAGAGTTTGACTTGTTTGACTTATAAGAGTTTCAAATCAAAGCAGCATGCAGAAGAACAGTTAGCCAGAGTCTAAAAATCAGAGCTTGTAGCAGAATCTTCAGCCAGTCCAGGTTCAGACTCAGAGGTACGAGCTTCACAAGTCAAGACACATTGAGTGGGAATTAACGAGTAGTTATTGCAAATCGGGAATTTGTGCTTGTTGCTCCATTTTAATCCAAACAGTGTAATTCATTTAGTGGGGTGGGACTCCTTCCACACAAGCAGTCTCACAATGAGCCTTTATTCTATTCTCTTTGAAGCCTGTTAAACTTTGGCGTTGGGCAGTGGTGGTAATGCTACACCCTTATCTTCAGAGAGTGATGGCAGTTGTGTCTGCTGATTACTGGACTGTCCAGTCTCTTCTGTCTGCTCAGCTGGCAATTTGTCTGGTAGTGCTGGAGCTGACTGCTTATTGTCTGTTGGCCCTTCTGGAGCTGGTCCTGGCTACTCATCACTGGTCTCCGTCTCTAACTCCAGAGCCCATCATGACACTATGTCAAGAAATTTAGTGTCTTAGTTAAAAATGAAGGAACGTTCTGAAAAGATATGGGATTTATCCACAGAGGGACTTTCTATAAAAGATATAGAGTGATAAAATCAGACAATCAAATGATATAAGATTAATGTATTTAGATGCCAAATCCTACAAACAGCCTTACTTGAAAAATAAATCCCATTATAGAGGTATTACTGTATCTCTTGAAAAAAAATATGCACAAATTGTGTTATTGGACTTAAAAGAATTGCTCAGCTATACTTTATAATATGGTTGCTTTTCCTTTTTCCTTTTCCTTTTGCTTTTGCTGGCTGTGGAAACTCAGCATTTGTAGACTATAGCCCATAATTTATGGATTAGCATGAGAATTATATTTACATCTTGATAAGATATAATATAGGTGTTCTGATCTGGTCTTATTTTGTTACATGAACCTAGTAATTGTGATTTGTTACAGCCAGTGCTTTTTTTGTAAAAAAAAAAAAAAAAAAGTGCCGGAACTCACACACGTCATACAACCCGCCTTGTCTACCCTACAAGGTTCCATCCAAAAAAGGTGCTGGAACTCCGTTCTGGGCGTTCTATGACAAAAAAAGTCCTGGTTATAGCCATAGTTTATGGCTTAGTGTGTTATATGACTCTAACTGTTTTGGACTATTCAGTAAATTTTGGTTAAACAAGCTAAGTCTTACAATGATGGGCAGACAATGATGGGTCAGCCATTACATATTTTGGATAAACAAACTTTAAAGTATTGCTATGATAACTGATGACACGTGCACACACACAAACAAACACACATAAATACTATGTGTATGTGTACATATGTATACATACTGTATGTATACAGTATGTGATGACCCAGGGCCCGAATGGAGGCAAAGCAATCAGTTGGTCAGAGCAATAGTCTTTTTTATCACTGCCAATGTTCACCCAACAGCCCCCACATATGGTGGCACGAGTTCAAACAAAACAGCCAGAGAAGTTTACACTGTTCTTAAAGCAAGACGGATAACAATCAAATGTATAATCCTTTTAACTCCCAGCTTGCCTGTGAACTGCGAACTGCAACCTGCAGACTGCAAGGAGAGATCAGCAGGAAGAAAACTGGTCCAGAATACAAAGTGTCCAGGTTACAAGAGCACACTATCTCAAGATTTCACGTTTGTTTCCAGCAAATGCCCCACCCCACAGTGTCTCCTTAAATCCTACTCCCCAGGTGTGCCTTGTGGAGTGGGCGGGACACTCTCCTCCTGAGCAAGTGAGCCTGCCTCTGTTGTTCCCTCCTCCTCTCTGCTCTCCTTGCTCTAGGATCAGGTGGGGAGAGGCCTTGCTCCTCACCTGAACTCTGTCTTCCCTGTTCCAAACCTGAAGGGCCCTGGCCTGCCTCAGCCCACTCCTCCCCACAGTCTTCCGAAGCCACAGACACCCCCTCCTGGGCATCAACAGGGAACTCCATGTCTTCCTCCAGATGGAAGCACGACACAGTATACAGTATGCATGTACAGTATGTGTGTGTGTGTGTGTGTGTGTGTGTGTATTCAAGACATATTGAAGAATCTATATCTATTGAAGAAAGTAGAATGCAAATATCTTATATTTATTTTAACAATATACAATATGTTAATTTTAATTGTGAGCTACCTGGAGTTGGTTATAAGATGGATGGCTATGTAAATGTTTAAATAAATAAATAGGTATATCCATATAATCAATTCCTCTTTAATGGCCTTTTAAACAATGCTCATATAAATTATATATCTTATATGAGTCTTTTAAATAATCCCAACACATTTCAATAATCTACTGATACCACATCAAAGTTTATAATTATTTAAGACTGTCACTTTTTTGACTGTAACTTTACTTCCAATAGCATGTTCTAATATATCCAGCTGAAGAGAGCCTGGATTAGCTTTTCCATAAGAGGATGCATGTATGTACAGGATGATGGTTTCAGGAGTTTGAGAAATATGTTGGAACTGTAGCACATGAAACAATTAAATCACTGAAATGTTGACTGGGTCATCAATCCCAATCTTTGTTTCTTCTGCCCTGGAGATCAGAGCTTGCTCTGTGACTTTTGAGAATGAAATTTGAAAAATTCTATGATTCCTAGGATAGCTTTCTATGGATCACTGAACTGACAGTTTTAGCATATCATATTTAAGAACTGCGTGAATATTTGACATAATTCTTTGACTCAGATTCATACTGCTATTTACAGTAAATGCATGTTTACTGCATGATAGCAGTAAACATGATAGCAGTGTTCCAATATCTCAGGGGCTGCCACAAAGAAGAGGGAGTCAAGCTCTTTTCCAAAGCGCCTGAAGGCAGGACAAGAAGCAACGGATGGAAACTAACCAAGGAGAGAAGCAACCTAGAACTAAGGAGAAACTTCCTGACAGTTAGAACAATTAATCAGTGGAACAACCTGCCTCCAGAAGCTGTGAATGCTCCAACACTGGAAATTTTTAAGAAGAAACTGGACAGCCACTTGTCCGAAATGGTATAGGGTTACGTGCCTGAGCAGAGGGTTGGACTTGATGACCTCCAAGGTCCCTTCCAACATTATATTATTATTATGATGATGATGATGTTGATGATGTTTAATGTTACTTGATATATTTTAGCAAACAAAGCAGAGTGGCTTAGAAATGGAAAGGATTCCATGAAAAACAGAAAAAATAAATGATAGTGGTTGTAATTCTTCTTCAAATCTTTTGTTGCTTAAATTAGGTGTTCAGTTATCTCAAGATTTTTGGAAGCCACTTTAGAAGCTTTGAAGGGTGGAGTGCACACATTTCATCTCAAATTCTAGTCAGTATTAATCCTAAACTGAGACTTTTTCAAATGGCACTTAATCATTCCAAATTGAGTCATACTGATTTCAGTGAGTTTACCTTAAATATAAGTAATAAATTGAACTGACACCTAAAGAAATAAGTTTTCAACTGGTAGAAATACTTTTTTATGGAGACCCAATTCATGTCATTAAGAGGCATCATTTATGGTATATCTGACATCATTTCTATTAAAACCAAGAGGGCATATTTGGATACAAAGAAAGGGGAAACTGTTTTTGCTAATGAATTGCAGATACCTGACAGATGGACCTGGAGATGAAGAAATGAGCAAAGTCATTTGGCACCTTTCACAAGTTGTAAGAATCAGACTTCTCTTTTTCTTTGCTACAATGATGAAAGCCTAGAGGCTGAAAGTCATTCCTGACAGTGAAAGTGTAATTGATAACTTCTTCATAGCTTTATTATTATTATTATTTTGCTTGTTAAGTTATAGGAAATTTTGTGTTTGGACTGCAGACAGATAAGACTACTTTAGTAAAATTATCTTTTGATCTGCAGGTTTCTTAAAAAATAGTGTTGAAACATGTCCTAAAATGAGACAAGTATCAAGTGATACAAGAAGAGGATTTCAGTTTGATGTATGATTTTGTTCTAAAAACAGACAAAAGGTTTTGAAGGGAAAAATATAATTAGCCCTTCATCAGACAAAACTGTGAAATGGCGATCTCAGGTAGAAGATGGTAGAGACTAGGGAATAAATTGAGTATGTCTAGTCTAATGAAAAGAAGGATTAGGTGTGACATGATAGCAGTGTTCCAATATCTGAGAAGTTGACACAAAGAAGAGGAGGTCAGCCTATTTTCCAAAGCATTTGAAGGCAGGACAAGAAACAATGGATGGAAACTAATCAAGGGGAGAAGCAACCTAGAACTAAGGAGAAATTTCTTAGCAATGACAACAATTAACTGGTGTAATGGCTTGCCATATGCTAAATAAATACATAAGCAGTAGGCATGAGCTTAAATGGACTCCAGAAGATGGTAGAGGACAGGAAGGCCTGGAGGAACATTGTCCATGGGGTCGCGATTGGTTGCACATGACTTTGCAACTAATAACAACAACAAATCTTCGTCTTCTTCCTCTATCTCGATGGTTCTTTTTGTCATCTTTACTCAAGTTTGCTTCTACATTTTCTTGCTGCCTACAAGTCCTCTTTGTCTTCTGGTTTCCAATGTTCTTTCCAATGTTTCTCAATGGCTTTTCAAATTTATAGAAACAGAATGATGGGATTGTTGTATCTGTTAGAATCTAAAAATATTTGGCTTTCAAACAATACAAAGTATGAAGAGAAGTGGGACATTATGTCTAGTTTGCATTAATGTGATGGCTGCTTTTTTGAGGCAAGAAACAGAGTTGAAAGGGACCATTTAAGCCATTAAAGATAACTACCTACTAATTGCAGGAATCCAAATCAAAGCACATTAGTCATATCCTTATCTAGCCTCTACTTGAATATAGGGAGTGAAGGAAACCTACCACCTATCACTTTTGGGTAATTAATTGTCCAATTGAACAACTCAGTTAGCTTTTTTAAATCTTAGTTTCTATTTGGTAACCATGTCACAGTATTAATTAATATTCATTTTTTAATTAATTACTATTCCAATATAGTCCTCAATCAAAGTAGTCTCCAACCTATGTCTATATATTTCATTTCTATTTCTTGAGTGAAGAACTTTGTTATATTTCATTGTTATTTTCTACCATTTCTTTAACCTATTAAAATGGTTCTAAATATTATTTTGCTTGATAGGATATTAACTATCCCACCAAATTCTAATTCTGTATTACCTAAACATCTTATAACCTTTTCTTCCACGTTGACTGGGATATTTTAAGTATAATTTTCAAACCAGTTATATATTCAGCAAATTATCAGAGCAACTAGTCAACATTTACCATGCATCCTCATGAAATTATATCTATCAGGCCATAGAGAATTGGAAATGATTGAACCACAATGTTATGCAATGCACAAAAAGAGTGTGAAGTAATGGTCAAGAAAAATTAAGTGGAGAGATAAAAAAAAAGAACAGATAAACCAATTAAATCTATTTTGTACCAACAGCATCCACCATACTATATTTTTCTAGGTGCGCAAATTTCCTTACTTCCATTACACTCAGTGCTTTTTTTCTAAAAAGAAAAGGTGCTGGAACTCACACATGTCATACAACCCGCCTTGCCTACCCTACAAGGTTCCATCCAAAAAATGTGCCAGAACTCCATTCTGGGCGTTCTATGTCAAAAAAAGCCCTGATTACACTTATATATAACTTCATATATTCCCTTTTATTCTCCAAAGTTCTCTTCCCTTTTTAAAAAGGGAATCTCAATTGCACCTAACCATAACTTTCTTAATCTTTCTGTTCTTCTCAACCAATCAGATTTCATATAATTTGTTCTGCAATTTGATCTCCATTTATTTCATCTATAGGACCAGATCAACTTAATTGCTTTCTTTTAGGTTCTTTTTGAATAAACACATATTCATTCCATAGCCATTCATTTCTGACATTACCTGCCTGTTTCTACTTCACACACTTCTGAACATACTCGACTCTCAACTCCCTATAACAAAGTGAGCAGAAGCTCACTCTTACACATTTTTGTACCCTTTGAAATATCTGCATTTTTCACAAGAGAATGCACATTGCCACTACTTTTCTACAAGCATTAGCATATCCTAGAATTTCTCCGGCTTTAGTTGATATTCTTCCAAGGTACATAGGGTGCTTTAATCTGTCAAACCCAATTACCTGTCTCTTTGATAAGTTAACATCCATATTAATGTTTCTTACTGATTCTACTGATTCTAACCCTTCTAACATTTACAACAAATGACTAAGTGAACAATACTATTGTTGGCATGTATAATATTACACATATTTATCTTACTCCTTGATCAGTGTAGGGCCATTTGTTAAGCATTCCATTTATTTTCAGGTATGTTCTGTTCCCATCATATATATTGCTCTTATCATAACCAACAGTCAACTCTACATTTAAGCAACACACATTCAGTGGTTCAAACCTAATCATTTTGTTATATGCCTTCTCAGAATGAACAAATATGAAACAGACTTTTGTTTTCACACTCATACATTTCTCAGTGATCTGCTGAAGAGCAACAATGTGGTCTATATATTTTGTTCCCAGCATAAAGCTATACTGTATTTCCCAAATGTTCTTATTGTCAACTTTTTGTTTCCTTTCAGTCATATTTCCTGCAAATACTTTTGCAGGCATTCTTATCAAGCTAAACACACACACTTCAGTAATTTTTACATCATTCTTGTTACATTTTCCTTTCTATAGTTAAACAATAGCTACATTCTTCCTATCATCAGGCACAGATGGAACCTTCACACATAGGTAAATCAAATTACACAGCCACTCCACGAGCAAACCACGTCCATATTTTAACATTGCTCTGTTTCATTTTCTACTCACTTTCTTATCTTTTTTTTCAGCAAAATATTTAAAGTGAGACTTTATTTTCATCATTTTATAACATTAATTATAATTTCATTCTTTGATCTATCACTATCATTACCCCAGAACTTCCCCGAGTTCAGTTTGATCCCATATCATATCATTTCATTTCTTTATTTCTGATTCTATTCAACCTGTTATTGAAGACAAATGGAGAAAGGGGTGGCGGAGGGTGAGATGGTTAGATAGTGTCCTTGATGAAATCAACATGAATTTGGGCAAACTCCGGGAGACGATGAGACAGGAGGGCCTGGTGTGATATGGTTCATGGGGTCACAAAGAGTCAGACACGACTTAGCAGCTCAACAACAACAACAACATTCAACCTATTGGATGCTTTTTATATAGCCCACTTCACAAACTTTTTTTTTATATAAAATTGGTCTGCATCTTGTCTGCCTCTTTTGACATTAACTGTTCCGTGATTCTTAATCATATTCTTATAGTACATCCTATTTGAATTTATTCAGTGGGAGATTGGCTAATATTCTAACACTTTTTCCACATTTCCACGTAGTCTTTCTCTTCCTGAGGTCATTCTACTTTCACTCTCAACTCACATCAGTTAGTTCTTTAAGCACCCTAAGATGCAGTACAGGTAGTCCTCGACTTAGGAGCACAATTGAGCCCAAAATTTCTGTTGATAAACGAAACATTTGTTAAGTGAGTTTTGCCCTATTGTTTGCCCTATTTTGCCACAGTTGTTAAGCGAATCACTGCAGTTGTTAAATTTGTAACATGATTGTTAAGTGAACCTGGCTTCCCCATTGACTTTGCCTGTCAGAAGGTTACACAAGGGGATCACATGATGCTGGGATACTGCAACCGTCATAAATATGAGTTAGTTGCCAAACATCTGAATTTTGATTATGTGATCATGGGGATGCTGCAATGGTTGTGTGAAAAATGGTCCTAAGTCAGTTTTTTTAGTGCTGTTGTAACTTTGAACAGTCGCTAAATGAACTGTTGTAAGTTGAGGACTACCTGTAGTTTAGATTTATGTTCAGAGTTAACTAATGTTTTCTACTTGTGTTTCTATTCAACTCACTTTTATTTTTCTCATCTCCACCTCCTTTATTTCTTGTCCTTCTTCTCTATCTTTATTTCAGGTCATTTTCATATTTGCTAAAACATATCATTATGAATTAAAGCTGGATTATTATTTTTTTGTAATGTGGTTAGCATCCTTGCTTTGAATATGAACACAGCATTGCTAATACAGCTCTGAATAGACTTGGGGCAGAAGAGGCTATAGAGGTGTGTGTGCTGCAAGAATTATCCAAATAAGCATTCATTTGATAGTCAAGACATTATTACAACAATGAGAAAAACAATTAAAAGAAAACAGAAGTTTTAAAATGTGTACATTTAGCCACATGTAGTTTACCATTGGCTTAGCTAATTAAATCATATGAGACATCTGTATGTCAGTCTCATTAAACTTGGTGTGGTTTTCACGAGATTGCAAGCTATCAATTTTCTTGTGCCTCCAGCTGACTGTACTAAAATCACAAAATTCCTAGCCAGCACAGCTAAAGAAAGGCTGGAAGTTGTAATCATAGCATATCTGGATAACAAAAAGTGGGGAAGGCTGCCTTGGGTGATGCTGTTCTCTTTCTTATTTATGTCTTTAGTTCTCTCTCTTTTTTTTATGATATCACTTGTATAGAAAGAACGATTAAACCTCTACCAAAATGAAATAAACCTGAAAAAATAAAAAGGAGACCATGTAAGGAAAACATCGGTTTTAAACTAAGAGCTAATTTTAGATCAACATAGGAAAATCCAGCCAATGAATTTTTATATAGCCAAAGTTTAAACCTTTGGCTATATAGAAATTCATTGGCTGGATTTTCCTATGTTGATCTAAAATTAGCTCTTAGTTATCGTTCTCAAACTTTAATCCTGTTGCTTCTTTTTGCACAATAACACATATCTATTGGTTGGGAAGCCTGAACACTGGCATCCATTGTTCCTTGTTAGCATTTGGGCATCTTCATTGAGCAACTGTTAGGAGTTGCCCTTTCTTTTGAACTGTATCTGTATTATTCAGCAGGACAGAGTGAATATTTGGAAGGATAGGAGAAGCCAACAGAAATAAGAAATGTGGCTGGTTTCCGCCCAGAAAGTCAGGAAGGAAATTCTATAAAACAATCCCAGTCAAAGTAGTAGTTGTACAGGATCACAGAAATGAACACTGGGCAATCCCTAAATTCTGCTCTGGTCTTTTTTCTAGTCATATGACTCAAATTGGACCTATTGCTAAGGGGTTGCAAGCAATTCTAGAAACCATGCTCTAATGTTTTGACTGCTTTGTTTTTAGATCCATATTAGACATTTTGAGGAGTCAAATTGGCTTTTTCTGCTATTCTCTCTTTTTTTTGGTTCTATTTGAAACTGTGTCTTTCATATCACATTCTAATGAAAAATAGGTAGTTGGGGATACTAAAAATATCTGTTTTGTTGCAACTGTAAAGCAACTGTGTTTGAACCAACACCTTTATATTTTCTGTTAATGAAATATAATACCATATTATAAGAATTGGGGAAAACATAAAAGTAGTTTTGGCTCTATTTTTATAGACTAGTTTTGCTTTGAATTTATGGATTTACCTGATGCCAGAGAATATTGTTACATACAAATATGTATATTCATACATTAAATTCTTTACCAAATCCAGTAAGGAGCAGAGGAAAAAATTAGCAACATCCCACTTAAGAGAAGGGCAACACAGCATGAGAAAAACACTTGCAAATGCTGAGCTGGAATCTGTCTTCAATCTAGGATTCAGTCCAACATTATGTCTACTAGAGCTGCTTTCCATATTTTATACACCATCAATCCCTATTATTTAAATGCAAATATTATTTGGAGAAACTATTTTATCTTTCTCTCTTGTGGAACACTAGAAACCCGGTGAGAAAATCACTTTTGCTTGCTGAGCCAGTGACAGAAGCAAATGTAGGATACACATTGTTCATGGACAGTGAAGCAGAAGTAATAGGATGAGAAACTAATACAGAGATCACACACAATCTAGACAATTTAAGAAACAAGAAAACACACATGCACCGCTACTATTCAGAGACCAAACCAAAACAGACAAGCTCAAGCAAGCAGGAGACTTTAATCAGTGCCTATGAAGAAAGCTTCCTGTAGACTTGTAAGAGCTGTGGATATTTAAGTCAGGAGAAGACTGGTTGCAAAGTAGAAAAGATATTATAAGTACATAAGAAGGGGAAACAGTGGGAGATAAATATATAAGAGTATGTCTGACAAAACAAGAAATGAATTGAGAGGGGGGGAGGTGAGAGAGAGGAGAAAGAGAATGAAATGCATTCAAATCAAGAAGGGTAAGTTTTCTTTTCATTGGTTCTATCAACTCAAGGCAAAATGGATCATGCCACTGTTGAGATAATTGTGACTGTGGAGTATATTGTGACTGATCGCATGAATTGTATAAAGGTTTGAAATGTCATCCTACACATTTCTGGTGTGATTTTACACTGACATGGAATGTTTTTATTAAGGTCTCTGGAATGGTTTTGAATGTTCATAGCAACTGTCAAGTCTTTACATATTGATATTCCTTTCTTAAAATGTTATTTCTCTTTTATATAATAATTATAGGAGTGGTGGACAGTGTATGCATGTAGGCTATAATTAGTTTCATCTCTGATGCGTTTGGAAGCTGTGCTTTCTTTGAAATATTGCAAAATGCATGATAGATTAGTGTAGCAATAGATTTTACTAGCATCCATAATTATGTATTGCCACTAATGCACTAATTATACCACAGATATCTGAATTTGGTGATGTATTTATGGCTGTAAATTGTACCATGTCTTAAAATTGAGACAAGGATATGAGATATCAGAACCTATTATTCCAATTAATAGTTGTCATAGACGTGTCACATTTTTAAGCCTCCTATCAAGGCTGGAAGAATTAATAAAGGGTTTTTATTATATTTAATCATGATAAACCTGAATAACAGTTCTTCATGGAAATAATAGTTTTTGTTAAAGCAGGAAAGTAGGTTTTTTTGATAGTAGGCTGTTTTTTTTTAAAAAAAGATTGACAGTTGTATATATAATTTATATTATAATTTTTCTTTTTCTATTATATATATGTTTGTGTGTGCATACACACAAACATATATATAATAGAAAAAGAAAAATTACATATATACTTACATATATACTTACATATACAGATATAGTGGTTGGATTCAGATACTGCAGTGTTAATAGAATCACTATCCTAGATGGTTGCTTTCTCAAACATTTAAATGAACAAAGTTAAAACATTAATATTGAGAATAACCTTAATAAAATTCTCACCAATTTCTTTTTGCTTTAATTTCAATGACATAAGAATTTTTTAAAAAATAGGTGTCAAGGACTACAATGTTTATATTATTCCATCCATAAATTTTACAATATTTATATAGTAGTTTTAAATATTGTTTTATTTTATTAAATATAAATATAAATATAAACATTTATTAAATATTATTATTATATAGTATATAAGTACTAGTGTAGCCATTTATATATATAATCCATTTTATTTTGTATAATATTAGATGGAAAGATCATAAATGAATAAAGTTGAGAATTTGATATACAAGCACAAATTTTAAACTGATAAATATCCACTATATTCTGGAATCAATGCATTTTTATAGTGTGCTCAGATTTACAATAGATTTATGCACTGTGCATGCTTCAGCAGACATTGTTCTAAATAATGGGGAATTTATTCCTCATAGATATACTACATGTTTACTCCTGGCTAACACTTAAACTATTACCTAAATTACCCTAGCAAAGATAGAGCCTTGGGGATGTTAGCATTTGCTGAACAACTATCAGAAGGAAATGCTATAGAAACAGACCACATGAAGTTGCTAAATACCAAGTGCATGTCCCAATGTGCCTAAAAGCTATCTCCCGGCTTCCTTGTACCAACTGACCTTTTTGAAAAAACGTTTTTGAAGATTTCACTAATAAAAAAATATCTCATTTTAAATTTTTACTTGGCTCCGTAATCATTTTTGGTAAATAAAAACGACAGATGCCTGCAACCCTTAAGTATGGGAGAACAAAGAAAAATAAGACAAGACAAAGAAATTGGGTACTGTAGGAAGCTTTCCTTCTTTTTGCCCAATAGTGGTTGTATGATTAGAGAAAATGGTGTCTTTCAGCATAATACAGCTTCATCTATTGAGGACATGTGAAGAACTGTGCTGAATCAGATCAATGGCCTAACTCAGTGGTGGTGAACCTATGGCACGGGTGCCAGAGGCGGCACTCAGAGCCCTCTCTGTGGGCACTCATGCCGTCGCCCCAGTCCTAGGCCTTCAGCTGGGTTTTTGCTTTAGGCCTCCGCCGCCGTGTGCAAAAAAAAAAAGTTCAATCAATTTCAACTTCTCGCGGGGCAAAGTTGGAATTGATTGATTGAACTTTTTAGTCCCACCCAGTCTGCCATTACCACCGCAGCACCCAATGGGCCACACCTAGCCAATGGGCCACACCCACCCGGCACCCGACGATGCATAAGTGGGTTTTGGGTTGCAGTTTGGGCACTCAGACTCTAAAAGGTTCGCCATCACTGGCCTAACTACTTCAGCATACTATTCCCACAGAAGCCAAATGGGTGTTGGTACAAAGCTCACAAATAGGTTAGGAGCCCAGGGTTGCCACCTTCTGAAATATAATCCCCACTGATTGGATTTGAATGAGAAGATAATGCTTCTGCACCTGGAACTCAACAACAAGTACACATTGCCAGCCATATCATCATTGTATTTCTCAAATCCTCATTTAAAGCCATCTATCTTGGTGGCTATCATGTTAATAATAAGTTTAGCATAAACGTTCCCAGGAGGATGCTGTCCTTCTCCCTATTAGCATTTTCTGTACATAAATAGCAGATTGCACTGCAGCTGTCTCTTTGATGCTAAGGGGAAAAAAAGTAGGAATTTCAATGGTGTTATTGTTCCCCTCCCCCAATTATTTGGCATAACTTCTTTGTGCATTTGTGTATTCTTTCATTTTGCACCTCTTATTGGTAGAGCTACTTGCAGCTGTCTTCTTTCTCTCCAATGGACTCAATCTCTTGCCCTCTCCCTTTAAAATCAAGCTTTCCTATCTTCATTTGTCTGGCATTTCCATTACTAACCACTGCCAAGATTGGAGAGACAAGCTATCTGCATTTCCTTCATTGCATACCCATGCTTTAATTCAGTCACTTTATTTTCATTTTAATTTTAAAAGGTATATGTAGCTTTCAAAAACATGCCAGATTGATAGTGCTGCAAAGAAAAAGATCTTCATATATTCCCTCCCTCCCTCTCTCTCCCTCTCCCTCACCCCTTCCCTCCCTCTTCCCCCTCCTTCCCTCTCTCTCTTTCTCCCTCTCTCTCTTTCTCTCCCTCCCTCTCATTTCCTGTACAGTGGGAGAACCTATGTCTTTGAATTCTTTAGCAATGTTTAAAACTTTCTGAAGATAATTCCCTGCCTAATTATTCAGATTGAGGAATTCAAAATAACAGCACAAAACAGTTACTCTTCTTGCTAAATTTGTGGAATCTTTTTTCTTCTTAGATAGCAGATAATTGTTGCTGTCAGGTATATGTATCATGTTGTTCACTCATTGCATCTAAAGAACTATTTGGGCATGAATGGCTATAAGATGCTACCTTAACTGACTATTGATGATTTTAATGAATGATGCCTATTTGTGGATGTGAATTTGGAAGAATCAGATTAATACTTAGGATGCCTTACATTGGGGGATGGAAGTGAAGAACACAGAGATTTGGGTTTTGAACTTCTGATTTTGGATTGTAATAATAATTTGATTTAGAGAGAGCCAGTTTGGTGCAATGGTTAGGGCATTAGACTAACCACTGGGAGACTGTATGTTGTAGCCTTGTCTTAGGCAAAAAAAGAAATTGGGTGACCTTGTACCAGTCACTTTGTCTCGGCCCCAGAAAAAAGGAAAGGGCAAACTTTTGCTAAGAAAATTGTAGGGACTTGTCCAGGCAGTTGCCAGGAGTCAAAACACTGACTCAAAGCCAATTTCCTCCAGCCTCAATAAATGTTTTGAAGATGAAGGCTATAAATAAGTGAAACATTTGATTGGGTGTGATTTTGTGTTTTGAAGAGATTGCATGTAATTGTAGCAATTCTGGGTTATTTTATTTCTGATGAGAAAGTCTAGTTATTGCTTTATGTTTTTATGTATCCACTCCACCTTCTCAATGTTTATATAAATTTCTATTTTTATTTTTCTGTAGAACACATCACAACAGCTTTGACAGCAATATATAAGATGCATACCATTTTTTTTTATAGAAAAACACCTACTGGACCACTTATTTATACATAGAAGATCTGTCTTATCAGAAATCCTTCTCTCTTTATATTTGGTTACGGAACAAAATGTGGATCGAGAACTTCCAGAAGTACAGGCAGAATTTCAAAGAGGCAGAGGAACATACGCTGGATCATGGAGAAAGCTAGGGAGTTCCAGAAAAACACCTACTTCTGCTTCATTGACTGTGCTAAAGCCTTTGATTGTGTGGATCACAACAAATTGTGGCAGGTTCTTAAAGAGATGGGAGTACCAGACCATCTTATTTGTCTCTTGAGAAACCTATATGTGGGTCAAGAAGCAACAGTGAGAACTGGACACAGAACCACTGATTGGTTCAAAATTGGGAAAGGAGTCCGGCAAGGCTGTATTCTGTCGCCCTGCCTATTTAACTTATATGCAGAGCACATCATGAGAAAGGCAGGGCTAGATGAATCAAAGTTGGAATTAAGATTGCCAGGAAAAATATCAACAACCTAAGATATGCAGATGATACCAATCTAATGGCAGAAAGTGAAGAGGAACTAAAGAGCCTCTTGATGCGGGTGAAGAAAGAGAGTGCAAAAGTTGGCTTGAAACTCAACATTAAGAAAACCAAGATCATGGCATCCAGCCCTCTCAATTCCTGGCAAATAGATGGGGAGGAAATGGAGATAGTGACAGATTTTATCTTCCTGGGCTCCAAGATCACCACAGATGGGGACTGCAGCCAAGAAATTAAAAGATGCTTGCTCCTGGGGAGGAAAGCTATGCCAAATCTAGACAGCATACTAAAAAGCAGAGACATCACAATGCCAACAAAAGTACGTATAGTCAATGCCATGGTTTTCCCAGTTGCAATGTATGCTGTGAAAGTTGGACCATAAGAAAGGCTGAGCGCAAAAGAATTGAGGCCTTTGAACTATGGTGCTGGAGAAGACTCCTGCGAGTCCGCTGGACTGCAAGGAGATCAAACCGGTCAGTCCTAGAGAAGATCAACCCTGACTGCTCTTTAGAAGGCCAGATCCTGAAGTTGAAACTCAAGTACTTTGGCCACCTAGTGAGAAGGAAGGACTCACTGGAGAAGAGCCTAATGCTGGGAAAGATTGAGGGCAATAGAAGAAAGGGACAACAGAGAATGAGGTGGCTGGATGGAGTCACTGAAGCAGTAGGCGTGAGCTTAAATGGACTCCAGAAGATGGTAGAGTACAGGAAGGCCTGGAGGAATGTTGTCCATGGGGTCGCGATGGGTCGGACATGACTTCACAACTAACAACAACAACAACGGAACAATATAGAGACATGGATTCTAATCAAGTTGAATAACCTCAACAATTACATTTTGAAAACAGGAGAAATTATTCTTTAATTTACTCATTGGTATTCATTGTTCAAAAATATACTTTGTTTGTAAATTACTCATTGGAATCTGTGGTACTACTTGGTTTATTTATTTGTTACATAAATAGTTTATTTTATTTACTGCATTTATATCTCACCATAGTGAACCCAACTCTTAATAGTTGAAAAAGTTGAAGAACATGGCTAATTCTAAATTCTAAAAAAGGCAGCTATTTTTTCCCAAATACAAATGTATATTTTTTTGTAAATAGAATTCTTTATTGGCCAAGTGTGATTGGTGAAAATCACACTTCCTAATGTGAAATCATAAATAATAATGAAAGTGAAAATAATAAATAATAAAGGTGGGATAGAAATGTAAAAATAAAAATAAGTGAAAGGTGAATTAACCATAAGACAAAAGATTAAATTACACTGTAGAAAATTACACTGTAAAGGACCTGAGCAATAGACAATGCAATAAAGTAGCAGAAAATTCTGAGATACTACAGACTTCCAATCCAATCTCCAACACTGACATCATTGGCACTATCATCATTTTAAGGGAATTTTGTAAATACATATTCAATAATCCCCCCAAAAAGAAAAAAAAACAAATTTTTGCTTCTCTATTTTAAGATGTGCATAAAGTTAGCTGAATTCTGGACCTGAAGTGAATTTTGAAGAGATTTGTTGGCTCATGAAATCAAGCAGAATTCATAATTAAAAGTTGACCCTGATGAATGGATATATGTTCTAAAGCAATGAAGATTTTTTTAAATTCTTGTAAGTTGATTTTAACTGTGGTTTGGGGACACATTTGATGGCTTTTAGACAAATGGAACCCATGGAAAAACCCATCTACATAATGATTTTTTTTTGCTTTTTCTGAATTTTGGGGTTAGAATGTTCTTTTTAAGTATTAGCAGCTTATTTTAGAATATAATAGAGCTGGAAGGGACTTTGGAGGTTTTCTAGTCCAGCCCCCTGCTCAACAGGAGAACTTATACCATCTCAGACAAGTGACTGTCTAGCCTCTTCTTAAAAACTCCCAGTGATGAAGTGCCCACGATTTCTGGAGGCAAGCTATTCCACTGTTAATTGTCCTCACTATTAGGAAGTTTCTCCTTAATTCCAGGTTGCTTCTCTCTTTGGTCAGTTTCCAACCATTGTTTCTTGTCCTGCCCTCTTGCGCTTTGGAGAATAATTTGACTCCCTCTGCCTTGTGGCAGCCCCTCAAATACTGGAAAACTGCTATCATGTCTCCCCTATTTCTTCTTTTCTTTAGATTAACCAAACCCAAGTCCTGCAGCCGTTCTTCATATGTTTTAGTCTCCAGGCCTTGGATCATCTTAGTTGCTCTTCTCTGAACTTTTTCCAAGGTCTCAACATCTTTTTTGTAGTATAGTGACCAAAATTGGTTGCAGTATTCCAGGTGTGGTCTCACTAGGGTTTTATAAAGAGGTACTAATTCTTTGCATGATCTTGATTCTATGCCTCTGTTTATACAACCCAGGATTGTATTAGCTTTTTTGGCTGCTGCTGCACATTGCTGGCTCATAGTCAAGTGATTGTTTATAGGACTCCAAGATCCCTCTCACAGTTACTATTTTTGAGCCAGTTCTCGCCTAATCTGTATTTTAGGTTTAAGCTACAACTGGAACTATTGCGGGGTTTTTTTTGCCATGGTTGGGGACTATTTCTGATCCAGAGACTCTTGAGTGGGTGTGGCGTAAAATTTTAGACTTATTTTTCCCTATTTAGAAGATTTTAACACATTAAAATGATACTTTGAGACAATTTGGGGACAGTTTTTTAAAAACATATTTTAAGTACTCTAAGCTACTGCTTTAGATGAGTGCTCCATATCTGATGCAGAAGAATAGAAGGTTGATGAGTGATTAAAGCTCAATTTGAAACCAACAAGATGTGTGCTGCTTCTGATAGCAGACCAGAATGCCCAAACTGGTAACATTAAGGAAGAAAATGTAGTTGGATTGTATGAGTTCGGGAACTAAAACCAATCAGGAGAATGCGTTGTCAATTTTTGCCACTCTAGTGGTTTCTTCAAAGCTAACTATGCATTCAGGCAACCAAATTAATGTCTTTGTATATGGATATCAATATACAATGTCTGTAGAAATCAAATTTGCAATACTATTGTTAAAACAAATGGAGGAGCTGAGTTATAGTATCAAAGACATGTCCAGGAGCTGAAACAGATCACAAATTGCTCATGTACAAGTTCCAGATTAAGCTAAAGAAGACAAAAGCCACCTGGTTTCTACAATATGTTCTTGAACAATACACCCACCATTTTCAAAGAACACTTCATGAATTACTTTGAAATTCTGAACCAAATTGATAGAGAATAAGAGAAATTAAGAAATGAACTTAAAGAGGTCATTAAGGATGAAAGTGTAAAGATATGGCCAAAAACGAAGAAAGCAAACAATGTCAGAACAACTGTGGAAAACTGTCAAGAAGGAAAGAGAATCCAAAACTAAGAAAGACAAAAATCTAAGAAAGAAACAACAAAGAGTTTCAGAGAGATGTTAAAAGATAAAAGAAACAGTATTATAGTAACATCTATAAGGGGACTGAAGAAACAGACCTGCAAAAAAAAAAGAAAAGAAAGTTTTTCATAAAAAAACCCTCTGAATTTAGAACGAAGTTCCAACTTTAAACTGGTATGCTAAAGTAACTAATCATAACCAGTTCAAAGGATATCAATGAAAAAGGAAGATCTAGACTGAAATATTGTACAGTAGTGATGCCAACATCTATGATATCTTAGAAGATATTGTCTACTTACAAAAAAATTTAGTATTAGAAGATGAAATTTGATCACACCCTGGTCATTACCAAGTTGGAAAACTAAAAGAACAGATGGGATACCCACAAAAATATGGCAAGCTGCAGAAGAAGAAACATGGAATATTTAAAGGGCTACCTTTCTCACCTAAAGTGATTCTAACCATGTACAATAATTCATTATATTGGTCAAGAAGCCACAGTACAGACAGTATATGACAAAACAAATTGGCTTCAGGTTGGCAAAAGAGTGAGACTAGCTCCTTTTTTATTAAAAGTTTATGCTGAATATATATTAAGGGAAGCTGATTGGAAGAAGACAAGTGTGATTTTTAAAATGGGAGGAAGAAGCATCAATAACCCATGCTATTCTGAAAAAAAATCTGATAGCCAAAAATGCAAAGGATCTCTAAGTTTTAGTAATAAAAATCACAGCGCAGTGAAAAAAAATATGAGATTAAAATTAAATATAAAGATGACCAAACTATTTATAACAACCAGCTTTAGAGCTGACACTGAAGATACCAAAATGGTTAGTATCTGCCTTTTGGGATCCACCACCAACAATAAAGGAACAAGCAGTCAAGATGTACACTTCAGGCTAGCACTTCGTAGAGTAGCCATAAAGGTTTGGAAGATATTCAGATGCTGCAACACACCATTTTGAGGCTCAGGTTGCCCAACCTGATTATAGAGCCTCAAGTGAAAACATATACAGTATATTATGCACAAGAGGCCTCTTTATTGGTAAGACAACAAATGTTATACTTATGTTGTTTTGTTCTTCCATCGCCTGTTTTCAAAGCTATATATATGACTTAATTTTCTGCAAATTAAGATGAAATAATGCTCCAATAGATGCAAGTGAAATATCACACATCTGGTCATTATTATTCCTTCGCAGCTAGGTTTCAACAAGTAATGTTGAATTCTAATCTATTGCTATCTGGCAACCTCCAAATGCAATTAATTGGTAAAATTTCATCTAAAATTCATGGGAGGGGAAAATGTACAGTTCATTAGAGAAGAGCATTTTAAAGGACTTCATAAGCTCCTTGGCTCATCATTATTTCATTTAACTAGCTCGTTTTCACTGCTTTGCTCCAAGCTGCATGCATCTAGCTCTTGCCATTATACATTAGTTTTTCAGTAATTTTCTTCTAGCTAAATAAACTGCGGGTTTTCTTTTTATTGCAACAATACAAGATTTTAGATACTGTTTTTGAGTCATGCTACACAATAACAGAAACAATGTTGAGTTAACTGAGGCATAATCCTGCAGTAAAAATCCACTATTCCTTCAGGAAGGGAAAATTATACATTTTTCTCTGCTAGGCATCAATTTGTATCTCTTGTATAGCCTGAAATAAATGAAATTGGTCTGAGCATTGAATGAAACAGTCATAGTATCCTGACTCTTTTCCTATAATCCTCTTCCTTTTCTCTTTACAGGGCAATTGGGCAATTAACTACTTAGGCCAATGGTTATCAACCTGTGGTCTGTGGAGCCCTGGGGCCACAATGTTGTTACAGCGGGTCTACAAAGGCTTGAAGGAATGTCATGATTTAAATCTTGAGTTAAGTCTTGGGGCTCCATGGCCATGCTTCATGGCCACAAAAGATATTTAAAGGGAGCTTGTGGTGAAGACAAGGTTGAGAACCAGTGACTTAAGCAATTCTTCTGCATGTAACTAATTCAGACGGCAAAAAAGATGAATCTTTTCCCCCTGGCAGAATGGTGTTTTCAGTCCAGAAAAATTGGACATTTTTCTGTCCAGTTCCTTGGCCCTTGTAGACTGAGCAAAGTGCTTTAAGAAGTGCGAATGACCATGAAAATCCAAAATTATATCTTTTGGTGAAGTGGCTAAGGCACTGGGCTAAAAAGTGAGAGACCATCAATTCCAGCTCACCTTAAGCAGAAAATCTTGGGCCAGTTCCTCTCTTAGCCCTAGAAAGCAGACAAAGACATTTGAGCCCACACTTAAAACATGTGATCTGGGGATCATATTCTGATACAATGACTTCTATGTTTTGTTGGAGATATAAATCTAATAGTATTGGCTATTTACTTATTTACTGATCACTGAGGGCAGAAAGAGAGTTAAGGATTTACGGTGTGTTTATCACTTTGCTTGCTTTCAGTCTATGACACTTTAAATCTGAGATAATTTCTTTTGCCTTCCTCAATACACAGGCATGTGATCCAAATCTTCTCCTGGTGGAATGAGTTCCTTTAATCTATTTTCTGTAAGCAAACCTTCTTTGTAAGGTAGTTATACAGCTTATTTAAGTAATCATTGCTCAGGTCAAATTCCCACTCTTAGGAATGCACATAGAGAATTCTTCAACTACTAATTAGCTTAAGGCAGAAAAAGTAAATTTGTAGATCTTTCATGAAAGTTATGCAATGACCCTACTTCAAAGAATACTGGGAAATATTTATTTATTCAGTTTCTATAGATACTCATCTCAGTCAATGAGTTTGTTGGTTGGTCATTGAGCTATCTAGCCATCTCAGTCAATGGCTAAATAGCTCAGTGACCAACCAACCATTAATCAACTTTCCTTTGGTGTGGGGTGGATGTACAAGTTCAGTCCCCTGGTTCTTACTTGTACTTTAATTATAGGTACTAAGTAAAATATATTATTACCTGCTTAGAGCCAGTTTGGGATAGTAGTTAAAGGGACCTGGCTAAAATCTGGCACCCAGTGAGTTCTGGTACTGTTTGAGGCACAAGGCCAACTTTTTCTCAGTCCTGGAAAGAAAGTAATGGCAAATGCTTCCAAAAAATGTTGCTAGGGAAACTGCATGAATTTGTCTATGTACAGTAGTTGCCAAAAGTCAAAACCCACTCAAAAGTGTAAGCACATTCAAAATTCTATTTGCTACTATTTTGGTCCCAAACATTTCACCAAAATGTCTTCTTCCTTTGAGCATCTTTGTTTCGGTTTTCACGGTCACGGTGAGTAGTTAAATATGCACCTGGACGTTTAAATGCAGCATTCTTGTGACCCTTTCTGAAAAAGGTAGTTCCAATGGAAATTAGTTTCACAGGGAGCAGAACATGATATAACTTTTCATGCAACTTTGGTAACAGCCCAGGGATTTGGAGAGTTCTTTTTCCAATAGATTTGACAGGGACCAGTTTAGGGAAGGTTGTTCTGTCCTGAGATGCAGTGAAGGATTAATAGAACTCTGTTTTCTTATTGTGAAATGAACTGAAGAAATTGTTCTGCTTCTCCATATTCTGATCTTTGGGGGCCTGGAATGCCCATTCCGTTCTCAATCAAAATTAGTCAGAGAATTTATATGTGATACTGCCTCATTTACATGCCTTTTTATTTTTACCCAGATTGCCTAGGGGAGATGCTAAAAAGAATATAATTCCTGCTGTTTTGATAGTCATTATAAGGAAAATAATACATGGTTAATATATTAAGATATGAGATGCAGCAAAGAGAGTATTAACCAGACAGACAGCGAATCTTGCATATTTTTTGATATCCAAACAATGTATTGTACAGGTTTTCTTCACTTTATGCAAATTTGTCATTATACAATAGCCAAGAAATCACTTTATGTGGGAAAAAACATTTTTATTATGCCGTTTGTGCCAAACTAGTCAATTTGTGTCAAACATCTGGAAGCATGGCAGGATTTCACACAAAATCCCATCAAGTTGTGTGGTTATTTTAGTTTTATATCCCATCTTCTATTTACTTCCACATCTGGAGCAGCTACTACTATTACTATGGGATCTAAATGATTATCAACAATTTATCTGACCCTCTAATATCAGGAATCTCAGCCCTAGGACAAGCATTTAACCTGGTCAAATCTACTATGTGCTACATACCAAAACATGCTAATTAAATCCACAGAGCTATGATGGATTTTCTTTGCCTGCCATGATAACCAGCTTAATTTGAAATCCAGCTATAGAAAAGACGGAGAAAATGTTTTCGCTGCCCATACAACATGAACCAAGAAAGAAATCATGTCTGGGTAATGTAATGCTAAAGAATAAAGCTCTAAAATATGATCCCTTTCGTCAGTCTATTTATAAAATCTGACACCCATATTCCGCAAACCCTTTTTGCACTGGTTTCATCTCGTTTTATGCAAATTTGTTTATGCAAGATGGGGGTGGGTGGAGAATTTAACCTTAGCATAAAGTGAGGGAATCTTGAATTAAAAAGAAAAGGCTTAACAAAAAGGTTTCATGAAAGGAAGACATGGAATAATTTATTTGATAACAGGATTATTTGCATGGTTAGTAGAATAAATTGACCATCTGTACGTTACATCATCACATATACGCCCTAATTTATAAGAAAAGCAGAATATTTTGATTCAGAATAAGTTTTCCTGCTGAGAACAAATGTACACACACACACACGTATGTATGTATGTATGTATGTATGTATGTATGTATGTATGTATGTATGTATGTATAAAGTACTACCTTGGAAAATGATGACATGATTAAACATATTGATGTGCTGGTTCTTCCTTTAACAAAGACACCACTCCAAATTATACACCATTAATACATTGTCTGAAAAACAACCCATATACTTTTCCTAGTTTTGTGAAATACAATATTGTTATAGCAATTGTTCAAAGACCATAATGAAACTAATTATGTGAGAATAAAGAACTTGTGAAAATGGAAAACAACTTGCATCTTATCATGAAATTTTTATCAGCATAAAATTTCTGCTACACATCTGATCTTCTTGTTGTATTTTTAAGGGTATTGCTGAACTCTAGCTTTGATATTAGCACAATATCTAAGAATCTCAAGAGTTTGATACCAATGAGCAGGAATATCATTATTTTACGGGAAACCCTATTCATCCTGTACCTTCTGATCCTGGATGATGTACACATTAGAAATGACTCCACTTCCACAGGACTAAACCTCCAAGCATCTATATAACACAAAATCATTGCATTCTGAAAATTATTTATATCTATTTTACCTGGCCATTTTTTTCTTAGCTTTTGAGAAGTATGCCAGATTTATCCACCCCCCCCCCCAAAAGAGTCTTAGAGAACATTTTCTATTTTTACTTGGTCAATTCTTGGTAACGTTTTTTTTAAATCTCTGGGGTGCAGTCCCTTAAATGTTGAATTTTGAATCCCACATGATACACTAACCAATGCATATTGTAATATGCTTATAAAGTAATGTTAAAATCATTGGATTAAAAGATTGCATATAAATAATCAAAATAAAATAAATTCATGATGATAAGCAACCAAAAATTCCTATAGGATAAAGGGTCTGCTTTTCATGAAAAAGAAATGGTACGTATTCTCACCTTTCATTACAATGCCTAATTAGCCAGATACTAATTATTTTGATTAATTTTGATCAAATTAATGATGGCAGCCCTGCTGAGAGATATCCTAGCTGAGAGGCAGCCCAGTATTCCAACTTAGAAGTGGCCCGGAGGCCCATCTGAGAGAAGGAGAGACAGCCAACTGGAGAGATGGAGAGGCAGCTCAGCAACCCAGCCCGACATCTGAGTAGAGGCAGTGCATTGCAAATGGAGGCCACTGAGCAGCAGTGAAATGGAACTAGGTGCCAGCAGACCAGTATATTTAGATTTCAGCAAGGCATTCAACAAAGTACACCACAACCTATTTCTTGGTAAATTAGAAAAATGTGGGATAGACAGCATCACCACCAGATGGATTTGTAACTGGATGACAAACCACACTCAATGAGTGATCCTTAATGGTACTACATGGAAAGAAGGAAGCAGTGGGGTACCACAAGGCTACATCTTCAATATCTTCATAAATGACTTAGATGAGGGAATAGAAAGAGAACTGATCAAATTTGCAGATGACACTAAGCTGGCAGGAATAGCCAACACCCTAGAAGACAAGCTCAGGTTCCAGAAAGATCTTGACAGACTTGGGACTTATCCAACAACATGAAATTTAATGAGAAGAAAAGCAAGGTTTTATACCTCGGCAGGAAAAACCAAAGATACACTTACAGATTAGGTGAAACCTAGCTCAAAAAGTGTAACTGTGAGAAGGACCTTGGAGTCCTAGTGGACGATCACTTAAACATAAGCCAGCAGTGTGCAGCAGCAGCCAAAAAAGCTAATACAATCCTTGATTGCATAAATAGAGGCATAGAATCAAAATCATGTGAAGTATTAGTACCGCTTTATAAAGCCTTAGTAAGGCCACACCTGGAATACTCCATTCAGTTTTGGTCACAACATTAGAAAAAAGATGTTGAGACTTTGGAAAAAGTGCAAAGAAGAGCAACTAAGATGATTAAGGGTCTGGAGACAAAAACATATGAAAAATGGCTGCAAGAATTGGGAATGGCCAATCTAGAGAAAAGAAGGACTAGGGGCGACATGATAGCAGTATTGCAGTATCTGAGGGGCTGCCACAAAGAAGAGGGGGTCAAATTATTTTCCAAAGCACCAGAAGGAAAGACAAAAAACAATGGATGGAAACTACTCAAGGAGACAAGCAACCTGGAATTAAGGAGAAACTTCTAAACAGTGAAGACAATTAACGGATGGAAGAACTTGCCTTCAGAGGTTGTAGGTGCTTTATCACTGGAGGTTTTTAAGAAAAGACTGAACAGCCACCTATCTGAAATGATATAGGGTCTCCTCCTTGAGCAGGGGGTTGGACTAGAAGACGTCCAAGGTCCCTTCCAGCTCCATTCTGATTGATTGATTGATTGATTGATTGATTGATTGATTTCTGAAGAAATAAGTAGTTACAATGAGTTATGCCATGTTGAGCAGTGTTGAGGTTCAGAGTTTAAAGTATTAATAGAATAGAATAGAATAGAATAGGATAGGATAGGATAGGATAGGGTAGGATAGGATAGGATAGGATAATAACCTTATCGTCACTTTGAATGTACACTAATTGGCATACATTAAAATGTATGCCCTAACCCTGTATACACTGTATAAGTTCAGGAAATAAGAATTAAGTTAATTTATATTAAATGTTAAGAGCAGCTTATAATGTTAAAATGTTTCTTTGGGTTTAATGACATTGCTAATTTATTTGTAGCAATTATGTTTCTGTTGTGTTTGACCACTAATTCCACATCAATTTTTATTTTAGTGAAGGTTTGGCAATATTTGCAGGTGCTGCAAAACATCAAATTCAATTGCTTAAATGCACAGTAAAGGAATAGCCAAAACATTGATAGCTCGACATTCTTTTCCCCAAATCTTATGAAATTTCACAACAAGCACTGAAGTGTCATAAGATTTATAATTATGTCAGGTATCAGTCATTGGTTAAATTGATAGAATCCTATAGGATGCTGCATGTGATAGGGGGTTATAAGTATTGTACTGCTGACTCTAAAATTGATAAGTTTTAGAACTGTGTTTGTGTGTCACTGAATTTATACACAGAAATATATTATTTTGTTTGGAGAGTTAGGAAAAAAAGTTGCTAACTTGACCCCTTCAAGATATATAGAAGAAATTACTGCAAAACATATGAGGCTCATACAATAACAGAAAATAGGAACAGAAATGTGCAACTCTCATAAATTATCTACAAGACATAACTCTAGACAATGAATGTGCTATGTGTTTCCCAGAAAATAAGACTTGGTCTTTTATTTTTTTTTGCTTCCAAAAGAGGCACCAGGTCTTAATTTTGGAGAATGCCTTCATTAGGACCACCACAGCCAGGCCTCCCACACCCCGACATCTGTCATGCCACTGCTTGACTTCTTCTGCGGCTGCTTGCTGCCACTTGCGGCTGGATGACATGTGGCGCATTGCGCCATTGCTGCTCCTCCTGGCAGGACGCCACATGGTGCTTTGTGCCATTTCTGCTGCTCACAGCAGGATGCTGCATGGCTCTTTGGGTTGTTTCCGCAGCGGAAATGGCCCGAAGTGCCATGTGGCCTCCTGCTGCAAGCAACAGAAGTGGCCCAAAGCATGCGAGCAACAGAAGTGCTGCGCAAGCAGCGGAAGTGGCCCAAAGCGTGTGAGTAGTGGAAGCGGCCCCATGCAGCATCCTGCCGGGAGGAGCAGCAATGGCGCAATGCACCACATGGCAGCCGGCCACAAGTGGCTGCAGAAGAAGTCAAGTAGAGGTGCAACAGGTGTGGGAAGCCTGACTGTGGTGGTCCTACTGGTAAGGTAAGCAGGTGCGGGGCACGTGGGGCAGCTTCACCCCCCTACCCCTGCCCTAGCTTGATTTTTAGGGGTGCATCTCACCCCAAAACTAGGGCTTAGTTTTGGAGTAGGGCTTATATTAGGGCCACCCCAAAAATAAAGCTAGGGCTTACTATCGGGCTGGGTCTAACTTTCGGGGAAACCTGGTATACATAAAAGACTGTAAAGTATTTCCCCACAAGAATATTTGACAATCTTTGAGGCATTACCCAATATTTATCAAAATGGTTTACTGTTTTTTTGTTTTTTCTAAATTTACATATTTCTCTCTCCAAATCTTTATGCAGTTTGTTGTACTGTTATTTATTTATGTTTCATTCTGCTGCTTCTCATGAGGTTGACCAGATAAAGTTTTGTAATATAACAACTATTATACTCCTTTTCCCCTAGAAAATGAAAAAGGATAGCCTTTTGCAGAAACTAAAGCATAGTGCTCCTAGTACTGGAGAAATAAGAAAACAAATGGGGAATTATTAGGGGAAAAAATAATAATTTCATCCTTATCATCTAGGTGAGTCACAGAACGTTTCAATCATAAATGTTTTCTTTTCTTTTAAAATGTGAATGTTTGTGATTTAATGTTTTCGTGCATATGTTTGAATCGTCTGAAGTCTTTCTTATTTCTATCAGGAGTGACACTATCAAAATAAATGAGTAGTGGAAGAAAAATGACTGTTTCAGAGATGTAATTTAAAAATATAATGAAGGCTGACCTATTTGGGGCTCCAGGTTAATATATATATATATATATATATATATATATATATATATATATATATATATATATATATATATATATATATATATATATATATATATATATATATATATATATATATATATNACGTTTCGACGAAGTCACATTCGTCATCTTCAGGCTGGTGTCTTCAGCTTCGTGCTTAGAAGCACGAAGCTGAAGACACCAGCCTGAAGATGACGAATGTGACTTCGTCGAAACGTCGCCAAGGTACTTTTAATTCTACGTGGGAGAAAACCCGAATAACTAAAGACCTACATACAAACACCCGCGAAAACCTCAGAAAACATATATATATACACTACACACACATTTATAGTGTTTACAACCTGTGGTCACATCCCCATGGTCTGCTAAAAGGTAGCACAAAGCTGGATTGCTAACAGGACATGTCCTCAAGATACCCCTAGCCTACCACTGAGACAGCATACATTTGAATTTATTTATTTAGGAATATTTCCCATTATCTTCCCCTTCCCCAAACAGGTCTTTCTTAATAATGACTCCTTGATGATGCTGGTGATGATATGCTCATCTCTTACTGTCCACTTGAGGCTACTTTTAAATTTAAAAAGGACTACTTTTTAAATTGCTAAGGAAATTCCATTTAATGAAAAGAAGGAGGTGACATGATAGCAGTGTTCCAATATCTAAGGGGTTGCCATAAAGAAGTAGGGTGTCAACCTATTCTCCAGAGCACCTGAAGGCAGGACAAGAAGCAATGGATGGCAACTAATCAAGGAGAAGAGGAACCTATAATTAAGAACAATTAATCAGTGGAACGACTTGCCTCCAGAAGGTTGTGGATGCTCCAACACTGGAGGTATTTAAGAAGAAATTGGGCAACCATTTGTCTGAAATGGTATAAGGTTTCCTGCTTGTGGGTTGGACTAGAAGACCTCACGGTCTCTTCCAATCCTGTTATTTCATTCAATTTACTCCCGAATGGGCTTGCAAATGATTACCTGATTCATGTGAGAAGGAAAGTTACAGTTCTGCATCTGGAACGTGTTTCTATTGCTAAAGCCCATTCTGCGTGGATTTTAAAGGAGCATATTTTTATCTGGAAGCCAGCCCTGGTAGGAGTATTAGGAAGAGAGGTGAAGTTATTTTTAACACAGAATAAACTTTTCAGAAAATGAAGTTTAGAATTATCTTTTTTTTTTTTTGCCAGATGTTATTTTGGGATTGGCCTATTCTGGGAGTAGTTTTCAATCCAGGCCACTTCTGAGTTAAAATCAGTACAATTACAATAAATAAAATATAATGAATACAATATACAATAAATAAAAATAAAAATTACAATATATAAAGTAGGTCAATGTATCTGATATTTTTGTACTACTTTTTTTTTGCTTCCTTGAGCAGGGAGGTTGTTGCCTCACATAATATTTCATGCATGTGATTTTGTGCATGGTTTTTTTTTAGGATAGTTCATAAGCAGAGGATAATGTTGTATGTGAATATATACAAGTATAATTTCCTTGTTACACACCACACTGAAATTTGTGCTATAAATAAATAGAAATTGAAATTCATGGAACGTTATTAACAGAACCTCAGAAAGCATTCTAGAAGGTGCTTACAAAGTAATAGTAATGAATATGGATTAAATTGCTTATATTATTTTTATTGTTTGATTATACTGCACTTGGGTGCAAACACATACTATATAAACATTCTACAAATTTACAGTATATTACTAAGCTTCCACAAGAATACTAGCAATACTGACATTACAGCTCTAAAAATGAATGCTTTGCTGTGTTAAAGCAAGGATGATTTCTGTCTGAATATTGGGGTTCTGGAACCTGTGGATGCCAATTTTTCAATATAAAGCCCTCCTTTAAAAGGGAGCTCTGCCTCATCCTTGGCCTCCACTAGAGATTAGAAAGAAATTATCAACAGCCTCTCTATAGTATAAAAATAAACTAACCTGTATGAGATTAGCTAACTGCCCTTTCAGGGAATATGTAGAATTGTTCTGATTCTTACTCTCAACAACTATAGGCAGGAAAGGAGGAGAGGCTGAATGAATATGAATATGGATCAAATTGCTTATATTATTTTTATTGCTTGATTATACTGCACTTGGGTGTAAACACATACTATCAGCGTTTTGACATTTCTCATTATTAAATGGGGTGGAATGGTAGTCACAGTTTATGTTATATTAATTTTACATTAGAATTATGCAGTACAATGTACAGTATTTTAGTATTAGCATTGTAGTGTGCTTCAAATATTTGCAATTAAATCCATTTTCCCCTCTCAAACAAATGATCAGTGTTAGCTCTGATATATGGCTAATCAGATGTGGATAGCATTTAAGAATACCAAGATCTAAAGTTGAAAATAGGAAACAACAGAAGCATGCACAGAAACACACGATTTATATAGTTCCCAACTGACATATTAGAATGCACCACACAACTTCTTTGTGGTAAAAATAAGCAGGAGACTTGATTACCATTGGCAACCTATGTTTCCTACTTTTCCTTCCCTTCTGGTAACTCAGATACTTTTTGTATAATAGTTAGTCAAGGGCTTTTTCTCTTTTCTCTGAAGGTCATTATCACATAGTATTACAAGTTTATATATTTTTGTTTGTTTTTACAACTGCTTCTGAATATTTTCTTCTAGGCCATCTCCGTGGCTCTCTATGTTACCTCATGAACATGTGTATTCAGTCAAAAATATGGTGGTGTGTGCAATACATTATTCTGTTCTACCTTTTGTGTGTGTGCATGTGTGCATGCAAGCATGCCTTTGAGTCAGTTTTGATTCCTGGTGACTGCCTCTGAAGTTTTCCTGGCAAGATTTCAGAAGTGGTTTGCTCTTGCTTTTTACTTAGGGCTGAGAGAGAGAGACTGGCTCAAGGTCTTCCAACTGGCTTTGTTCCTAAGGTAAGGCTACAACTCAGTTTCCTGGCTTCTACACAAAACTGGCTTATATATTGTAATTAGCTTAAACGTATGTAACAAGGTTACATCCCAGCCCGTTTTGAGGGATTACGTCTAGTGCCTTCCATGCTGTAATAAACAATTTGTGCTCCTACTTAATACTATGTTGGTCTCCTTTAGATTTCTCAGTGAAATCTTTAACACAGATTTCTCCTGCTTCTTTAAGAGTAGATCCATTGAGAGCAATTGACAATAATCAAAATATAAGATGAAAATAGTGTAAGTGATCATCCACAAAGCAGCCATAGTTGACCCCTTGAGTTGGGCGGTGTTGAAATCAAATGAATTAAATCAGGAGGGTCACACCTCTTCAAAGAAAGTGACATTGCCTTCTTTCATAATGATGCTTTAACTACTTTCCATGCCCAGTCTCCTGCCATTTCGCAGATGCAGCAGGGATCCAAAGTACAGGTAGCACCGCTTACATTGCAGAAGACCATACCCAAAAACTCAGGACTGACAAGTTCAAACTCTTCTTAGGACATCTTGCAAGACATCTGTGACATACCTTCCAGCCAATGTCCAAGTGAGTGTGGGTGATTTTATTCTATAGATTCTTGCAAATTCACCACAGTAATCCGTTAACTGATCTTCTAGCCCTTATTTTAGGGATCTTAAATAGGGATACTGGATAACAACCTAAGATAATAATCTATAGATATAATAAGTATAGAGAAGCATTGATTTTTACTACAGTTATGAAGATATAGCCTCAAATATGAGTTTGGTATCTATGTTCATTCATTCTTGATTGTTTTTCAATATCTTCCAGGTATCTCTTAAGTTTTAGAGACCATGAGATTCTTTAGATTTCCCTCTTCGAGGTCAGGATAAGGTTCTCTGTGATCTCTCCCTCTGTAGGACTGTTTTTGATATTAAGTTATCACAACATAGAAAAGTCCAAAAAGAATCTTTAAGCAGGTGGTGCTAAGGCTAAAATAGAATGTGATTTCTAAACTCTTTCCCACATTTCAAGAAGCTATTTATTCTGGAGAAAATTTATATCAATCGTTGGAGAAACTCACAGTGCCAGAGAGGGAGTTGGAGAGAAAGAAAGAAAAACAGATATTTCTTTATTTCCACTCACCTAGTCTGTTTCTGACTGGCACAATATTTCAGAATTCTCTGTTTTAGATTTAATGATAAGGACAGTGTTTGCTAATCATAAGTGATTTTTTAAAAAAAATAATACTTGGGATAGAAAAGAGTATATATGTATGAACAGCAGAATTATCATTCAGGATGTTGCACTTTCTTAATGTATACATAGGTTAGGCACTGTTGATTTCAAGCACTCCTGAAAGATTAAAGACACAACAGCCAGGATCATATGGTATCACAATTTCTAGACTGTATAATTTCAGCTTACAAATGATAGATCAAAAACCTGAATGTTCCCACAGATAAAGTTCTCAATGACTGTGGAATTAGCCTTGAACTAACAGACCAGATAAAGAGGAGTAGGTAGATAAGAAATATTAAGAGCAAGCAAGTTAGTCTCCTCTATGTGTTATGGCAACAACAACAACTTCTATCGTCCATGATTATTTGTCATGCTTGTGAGAACAGATATAAATTCCCCACACTTATTTGCACAAACACATCCATGCTTGTTCATAAAAACGGTCCAGTGAAATTAGTGGGAGTTAAAGAATTCAAGAAAAAGAATTCAAAATGGGCTAGAGGTAGATCTCTTGTGGGCATGAAGGGGCTCATGATTGATGACATGTTTGACAGCCTCCCTTGGGCTCAACCTGGTCATCTCCTACAGGCTATGAATTTGCACTCCAAGAGAAGTTTATCTTCTTACATTAGAACACATGTGTCATTATATTTATTTATTTATTTGTTTGTTTGTTTGTGTTTGTATTATTTTTACAAGTAACTTAAGGCAGAAATCATATCCAACACATCTTCTTCTGATAAAGGAGAATGTTTGTAGTTCAGGTTTGAAATGAAATCAAGAAGTGAGCAATACCCCAATCAAAGAATTGGCACATAAGCCAACAATAAACAGTCCAACCAAAAAACCCCACCAAGATCACTCCCACCGACATTGATGGGGCAAGCCACTAGAATATAAATTGAGAGCATTCTCTACCAGTATTGGTAATGTTACCTAGTTTGGGTAATAAAATGTCTGCAAGAAAACAACCAAGCTCAGAGAGCACTGAGGGCCTTTCACATCTTCTTCCTCATATTTTCCCCACAACAACAACAACTCTGTATGGTGAGTTGGGCCCAAAGTAAAATCTGACTTTAATGGCTAAGGTGGGACTTGAACTCATGGTCTCCCACTTTCTAGCCTGCTGCCTTAACTATTAGTGCCATATGCTAGAACTTATTATAAAATGTTCATTCGGTTCACTCCCTGGATTCTGATCAATAGGATATTTTTCCTTCTTCTTTCACTTGGGATGCACAAATTCTTTTCTAGCCATTTACGCATGTTTACTTAGGAGTTCATTCTAGTCCACATAAATCTAAAGCTCTCTGGATAAGAGTTAGCACTTAAATATGTGCAGCTAGAGCAGAGTGTGGCAGCATGAGTAGTTTTGGGGTCCCCAAGAATGGCCCCTGTAATACCACTGGTGCTCCGCAAGCTGCATTGGTTACCAGTCTGATTCCACAATTCAAGGTGTTGGTAATTACCTTTAAAGCCCTTCCTGGGATGGGTCCAGGTTGTTGTGGGACTGTCTCACCCCACTGGGATTGGCCCGTACCACTTGTGCCAGCAGAGGAGGCATGCTGCAGGTCCTGTCAGCCTGATTATTCCAGTGGGCGGGGTTCAGGAGGAGGGCCTTCTCTGCTGTTGCTCCTGCCCTCTGGAACATCTTGTCCTCTGATGTGAAATTGGCCTCAACCTTCCTATCTTTTTGTAAGGGCCTAAAGACATGGTTTTGCCAGTCGGCTTGGGGCCCCAGTAGGGGAACAGAACAATAGAGGTAGTTGATTAATAACAGATCCCCCCCACACACTCCATGTGTCTTTGGTTTTAATGTTTGCTTTTAACTTATGTTTTAATTTAGATGTAACTGTAAGCCACTCAGAGTTACCCTATGGTGAAATGGGCGGCCAATAAATTTTATAAAACAATAAAATGCATCAAAATATTTCATATAACTATTAGACCATTTTAGAATTACATGACCCCAAACCAATGAACAATTAATGATATGCATACTAGCAGATGTTTAAATGACAACCTTACAGAGAAAAATTTCAACGGTGATGAAGAAATCTATCTAAACCTTCAAAATGCCTACTTTTATAGGATGGAACAGCTTGAGCCCCAAAACTATTAGCTATCTCTGCCAAAAGCATCCAGCTGATTATAATAGATGATTGACAGGATATATTATAAATCATAAGATGTGCAACTTAGATTATATGGTTTTGAGGCTATAACAAAAGATAGCATACAGAAAACATAAGGATGATTAGGAGATTAGTGAGTTTCATTTCTCAGAAAGCTTTTAAAGATTTGTGCATCGAAGCCAAATAATTACTCTGTGACTTTATTAACTAAGCCAGCTTTTGCAGTCTAGAAATATTTCAAACAAATAAGCAAACACTTTCTGGAAATAATAAAAAATAAGAATAATAAATAATAATCAAAATTCACCTCATTAAATTACTGTAAAATGCAGAAATATGACAAAAATCTCAGCAAGCAAGAAATTGGTGGATATGTAGGCATGTATGCATTCTAGGTTTAATAAAAACATTTTCTGGAAAATAAAAAAAAGAAGATAAACAATAGTGAGCTTTCAGTGAGTTGTTTATTTAAATATTCACTGTAGCATGTTTTATTTGTTTGTTTGTTGGTATTGGTATTGGTATTTTGGGGGAGAGGGTAGATTTTTAGCCTATTCTTCTCCTAGGAGACCACCAAGATCTACACAGCACTCTCTCCTCCAATTTTCACTCAATAGTGCTCTAAAGGCTGGGAAGAACAATCTAAGATAGGCTCAAACCCAGTGAGCTTATCCAGCACTTGAGCCAATGGGGTGAATGAATTATAATTATTATAATGTTTTATAATAGGGAACTTTTGGTTTTGAAACAACAGACCAAAATGCAAAAGGATAGTTTTGATGGTAAGTGCCACTTACCAGCAGTTCCTGTTGGAGATATCTGTGAGAAACTAGCTGATCTGACCGTGTTTATAAGCTGGCAGTATGTAGTCTTAATGCTGATAAACAGAAAACAGCTCTAATTGCTCAGCATTGGTTAATGCTCTAGGGGCTAAAGTTTTAGTCATCTCCTGAAGCCATTTAAGTTCTTCTCTCATTAAAGCCAGTAGCATTCCTCACATTCCTTGTTTGCAGATTAAGCAATGTTTGCTTTTGACTTTAAATATACTGCAGAAGTATAACTGGTTTATATTATTTAGGGCAGGGTTTTTCAACCTTTTCACCCATTGTACCGCTTTTAGGATATGGCAACATCCGAGTACCACCAGTTGCCTAGCAAAGTGTCAAAAATTGATGACCCCCCCCCCAAAAAAGGAAAAAAGTAATAAAGTACAGGTAGTCCTCGACTTACAACGGTTCGCTTAGTGACTGTTTGAAGTTACAATGGCACTGAAAAAAGTGCCCCCCAAGCCACAGCCGAGCAAGACACCTGCCTGCCCACCCGGTGACACTGTTCCTCCTGTCTGAGGTTTTCATTGTTGTGAGCATTTCTGTTGAGGATTGGCAGCGGGGATGGGGTGGGGGTGTTTGGTTTTTATTCCCTCCATCTGCTGGGTGGTTGCAGCAGGTTTTGGTCACTTCACATGACCCTGGGACACTGTGTCTGTCATAAATATGAATCAGTTGCCAAGCATCTGAATGTAAATCACAAGACCCTGGAGATGCTGCAACATTCCAGCTGATCGGCGCTTCTTCTGGGCTCAGCAGAAGTGCCAGAATCAGTGCTGCTTTCCAGCTGATTGGTGCTTCTTCAGGGCTTAGCAAAAGCACCAGGATCAGCGCCGAGCTCCAGCTGGAGCCTGGCGCTGATCCTGGCGCTTCCGCTGAGCCCTGACAGCCCTGCAGCTCCAGCCATCTCTCGCTCAGGCTTGTGCGGTGCTGCCACCGGTTCATCTCATTCCCCTCTCCCACTAGGATGGTCGTGTACCACCTGCCAGGTGCCAATGTACCATAGGTGGTACCCGTACCACTGGTTGAAAAGCCCTGATTTAGGGGATATTTCCATACTAGCCATGAAATAGGCCATTTAGAGTTTTTGGCAGGGACAATACATCACCTGAATTCTATAACATATAGTAGATACTTTTACCATTAAAGGCTGTGGGAAAAAAATAATGAATAAGAGTTAGGCAAACCAGTTGCCTTTTCAATAGTTTGTATAGAAGGCCTCAGAAAATAAAAATCAGCACAATGCAGCAACTCCCACAGTGATACTTGCTGCTTGAAATGGAAGTCACACATTTTACAAAAATCTTGAGATTGCAACAGGAAGAGATCAGATTGTAACATCAGCAGTTAAGACTTGGTTTTCTTTCCAGGCACTGGGACCAGAACACTGATGGATTTAGCATGTGGTGGTTGGTACATAAATGTGAAGTTTATCAGGGTCTTAATGTTGTTTATTGTTTTAAATTGTCTTTTTAGTGTACTGTGCTTTTATTATGTATTTTATTTTTAAAATAATTTTATTATTGTTGCCAAAAGTTCCTTCTGGTGGATTGGTGGCTATATAGATTTGGATTGATGATAGAGGTAGAGATAGAGATGGAGATGATAGAGATGATATAGAGATAGAGGTTAGAGATAATAAAGGCAGAGATAGAGTGATGGTAATCCCACAGCAATGGAGTTGCTTACAAGAGGAAGGATCGACTCAGTCTATGCACCACAATCTGGAAATGGTCTATGTCTATTTTTTTCTGCTTAGATTGAAATAGTACTCTCATATTATACTTTATGAAGTATCTTATGTATGGATAATGTAATCCTATTAAAATTGGTGCAAAACTATTCAGCAATATGTATGTGAAGAAAGTCATGATGAATTATGAAATCATTTGTACACCAAATTTGTTCAGTGCTTACACAAAAGTATTAGATTTCATATATCAGGGACATCTGCAATGGGGTGTCAAGTCAAGAGAAAAGGCATAATTGGAAACCCTTCTGCCTTTTATGCACCCTCTTTTCAGGGGGAAAGTTTTGGTGACATTGCCATGGTCACTTTTTCGCTTTTTTGACTCCCACATGATTGCCCCTCTTATATATGCCTAATATAAGAATGAAGACAAAAAAATCTGAAAGTGCTAACAGCTTTATGTCACACAAGCCAATGAGAGTCCCATTGCTCTTGTCCTTCCTCAGTCCTTCTTCCCCTCCCTCCCCCCTGCCTTCTCCTCCCTGTCTCACTCCATCTCTTTGTCCCCCTCCCCTTTCTCCTACCTTTCCCACTCCTCCTCCTGCCTCTGCTTCCCTTGTCTCCATTTCCCTCATCCTCCGTTTCCCTTCCTCTCACTTACCTCTGCATGGATGAAGTTATGAAAACATTAACCACCCCCATGTGTTTCTATCTTCCCTTCTCCCTGTCCCCTCCCTGTCCCATCCCCTTGCTCTTCTCCCCCTCCCTCCCCTCCCCTTGTCTCTTTTCCCTGTCCCCTTCCTCCTTCCTATCCCCCTGACCTTCCTGCCTCTGCATCTCTCCTCCCCCTTCCCCTTCCCCTCCCTCTCTCCCTCTTATCTCTGATAATAACCTGCATGGACAAAGTCTTAGACATTAGAATTTCCCCCTCCCAGCCCCTCTCCTCCTGGTCCCCTCTGCCTCCTCTCCCCTTGCTATTCCACCCCAATCCACTACCTCTTGATCCCCCATGCCTTCCTCTTTCCTAGCCTTTTCCCCCTCTCACTTCTTTCCCTCTCCTCCTCATCCCTCTCTCTCCCTCTCCCTCCCTCTCCCTTACGTCTCATAATAACTTGGATGAAGTCATAAAGGCATTCAAATCCCTGCCTTCCTATTTGTGCCTACCCTCTACCTGTCCTGTCCCCCATCCCTCCCCTCTCCTACTGGGCCCATTCCATCTTCATCCCCCTCCCCTTCTCCTTCTTCATCCCTCTCCCTTCCCTTCCTTCCCTGTCATATCCACCTCCCCTCTCCCCTCTCCCCTCTCCTACCTATCCTATCCTACCTTTTTCTCCCCCTTCCCCATTTTCCTTTCCCCCTCCCCTCCCCTTTTTACCTTTCTTCCCATCCCCCCTACCCATTATCCTCCTTGTCCCCTCCCCCTGCTCCTGACCCTGGCTCTTAACCTTACCCTCTCAGCCTGTCCCTTCCTTTTGCCCTTTCACCCTCACCCTCACCCCCACCCTAAACCTAACCCAAACTCTCACCCTCACTTACCCCTCTGAAAATTGACTATAAAAGAAGGAAGCTTCCTCAGAGTCCAGGAGCCCTATTGAAGAGCAACTTATTTCTAGGAAGGCATCTTCACTCTGATAACTGATAACTGACAGTAACTGACACTTTAGCCTGCAGGGATGAAGTCATAAAGCTATTAGAATTCCCAAGGAGATGATCTGCCTCCCTTATCCTCCTATCAAAGGGCACCTGCTCCTCCACCTTTGTGACCTAAACCCATGCCACACAAAGGTATCTAGGAAGCTGCCAAACCAATCACTGAAGCTACCTGTTTGCAGACTTGACTGTGTTTAGATTTGAAATAGATTTGTCCCCTTGAAATAAGCAGGACTAAATTCAACAGATCTCACTGATTTTAGTGGCACAACTTTGACAAACTTTGAATCCATCCCATTGATTGGAAAGACCAATAGATTGTAAACCAAAATTATTCGGCTTGTCCCATTTTAACACATTGCAATATATACTCTGCATTGTTTTCTGTTTGAAAAAGGGAAAAAAATCTTTAAAATGTATTACTTTTTTCTCCCACTGTTTGAAGTCTCTGTCTTCCACATTTGTCTCTGTCACCTTGCCTTAATTAGTTAATGATGCACCTTCTGTTTTCCACATCAAAAAGGCAAGACACTATAAACAGTTGAGAAATGACAATGGAAATGGAATATGGAGGGCAAATTAAACTGCATGTAAATGTA
>NW_015386653.1:0-5001 GCF_001527695.2 Protobothrops mucrosquamatus | reverse complement strand
AAAAAATCTTTAAAATGTATTACTTTTTTCTCCCACTGTTTGAAGTCTCTGTCTTCCACATTTGTCTCTGTCACCTTGCCTTAATTAGTTAATGATGCACCTTCTGTTTTCCACATCAAAAAGGCAAGACACTATAAACAGTTGAGAAATGACAATGGAAATGGAATATGGAGGGCAAATTAAACTGCATGTAAATGTATCCTAGGGGATCAATCTGCTTGTGGGCATCAGTGACAAGAGAGTCTCCTGCTTGTGCAGGGAGCTGGACTAGAAGACCTCCAAGGTCCCTTCCAACTCTGTTATTTCATTATTCCATAGAATTACAACTTAGTTCTATATTTGTCTACTCAAATATAAACTTTATTGTTTAGTGTGGCTTCTTTCCCAGTAAGAGGGTAAATGCTGTAAATTTTTCAGGATTAAATATTTAGCAAACTAGAAATGTTGGTACTTTATAAATCTGTTCCTTTGCTTTAAACTAAATACCACCTACTTCAAATCAAACTTGTGTTCAACACTGGCCTTGAAAAATGATAAGTCAAGTAAATCATACACCCATTCCTAAAGCTTAGAAGAGCTGTCAGCAAGTTGACTGAAAATCTGGTACAACAGAGAAACCAAATATAACTGTGAATCAAGAAGGAAGGTATGGAAACAAACTGAATCATAGTATCCCTCAGGCCATGAGGAAATAAAATATTATTTGGTACAGGCAGAATAATAGAAATGAATGACATCTTGGAACATTCTCAAAGGTGCTTTTAGCAACCATATCTAACAGTAAAGTTAGATTTTTCATTGTGAAGGAAGGAAGGAAGATTAACCAATAGTCTGTAAAGAATTTATTAATCTCTCTCCATCACATTTTTTCTCTTCTTTGGAAAGTCCATTTGGAATGTGATGGCCTAAAGTTGTTATTTATAATTCAGCACAACTTTGCATTTGATAGTTTGTTCTGTTATTAAAGTGGAAGCTTACTTTCTACCCAAATTCCTAAAAATCACAACATTAGGGCAAAAATTCTTATCAAATCCCCCCCTTAAGAATTTGATGTTGAATATTTTCAAGATGAACAGTTATCCAGTTCCTACTTGTTTTGGCTTAGCCACGAGGGCCATTAAAATAAATATACCACTAGGCAGAAAATATTTAAATCTTGGCATTAATTAATTAATACATCTGGGGTACTTACATACACCACCACCATTTCTAGACCTAATCCCTCACAAAGCAAACTGCACTCCTTACTAGCACTGATGATGTTATCTAGTTTGGGTAATGAAACATCTGCAAGAAAACAAGCAAGCTCAGAGAGCACCAAGGATCCCTCATTTCAACCCTGAGCTACAAATATTCTCCTTTATTGGTACTTTCAACCCAATCAGAAATTAATTTAATGATAAAATTATTTTCTATTTTAACTATTTTCTATAAGCTCTTTATCTACACTGGGTTTTATTTAAAGTCCAGTTTTTCTATATTTTCATATTTTTCTATTCCATAGCTCCAAAACTTTGTGGCTCCTCCAAAATTTTGAGGGACTACCTCCAAAATAGATCTTCCCATCCCATTGGATCTGGCAAAAGAGGGATGCTCTGGGTCTTGTCTGCTAAGGGGTTACATTTAGCGGGACCAGGAGGTGAACCTTTTCTGCCATGGCACACAACCTCTTAAGTGAGATTTCAATCTTCCAGAAGTCCCTCAATGCATACCAAAAAACAGTGAACTTGTAGGAAGTCTCCCGGCTCTATTTCTACCATTCTGACCTTGTATTTAAAAGTCTCTATGAGTTGTAAAGCTGGGAATTTTCTCAAATAACTATGATCTTGGTGGCATATTTCTGTTAATTGGGTTGGGAAAATGACAAGAGAGAGAATCCATATAAGAGGATATGTGCTTCATGAATAAAATAGTACTTATGGGCATGTGAATGAGAGTGTGAAAGAGAAATGGTGACTTGATCCTAGAAGCCAGAGGCACTGTAGAACAGAGATCCCTGCAGCCCGCTACTGGGCCATGGTCTATTTGGAATCGGGCCACATGAATGGCTGGTTGGAGCACGCACACACACAACTCATACTTGGGCAACCAGCGGGCTGGGTGGCATTCATGTACATGCACCCTGGCCCTCTGCTTGTGCAAGTCAAGCTTTGTGCCTGTCCGCCGGTCTGCCACTTGTGCGGTGCAGTTCCCCTCTTCCCCTTCCAGCTGGGCTGCCAAGCTGCAAAGGTTGGGGACCATTGCTGTAGAATGAAACACTTCTTGTCAGTGGGAAAATATTTTGTCCACAAGGTCTGTGGACCACAGCAGTTCAAAGAAATCCACAGTATTGCTACAGTTCCAATAAACAGGAGCAAAATCAGAAATACAGTACTTGCCCTGAGCTCTCAAAATAGATATGGCTGTAAGAGAAGTTCAGATTGGAGCCTATTCAAAACAAAAGATTGCTTTGAAAGTGCCCTAAATATTTTATTGTTGAATTTCCCATGCTACAAAACTTTTTTCAATAATAACAAAAAAGGTTTTTTTAAAATGAATATAACCTAATATAATACAATATGATAGAATTCTCATTTTATTTCTGTATTGGTCTTTCTCATCCAAGAGCCAGAGCAGTTTACAAGAGAATATTAAAAGGGTTCTTAAATAAAATCATGCAATAAAGCCAACAGTCTTAAAAATAATAAACACATAAATTATAAATGTTCATTGAAAAAAAGCATAGACAATATAAATGTCAGTCTAGCTCAAGAATAGTTATTACCTTACAAATAAAGATTTGAAAAAGTGCTTAGCTAAGAATGTAACATTTTTCAGGACACTTTTCAGACTATACAGATTACATGACACTGTGCAATATCCTACCAGTTGTGTCTAGTTATGACAACCCATGATTGTAAACGTAACATATGGGCCAAGTCTTGAGCTCTGTTCAGTAAGCCATATCAACTATAATCAAAGTATTATGGCAGAAAATTAAAGTATAAATGGCATAATGTCCCCAAACTGGGTCACTGTATGAGAGATGGGTGCTATATAAATTTGTTTAATAAATAAACACCATTCTATCCGAGGCTACTTTCATTTACTGTATATCATTGGTTATAATTTAAATCAATTATGCTTCGGGAAGATGGAGTTATGAACTAAAGCTTTCCTACCATTAACTGCATGACTTAGTCACAAACAAACCAGGTGCGTTTTTTTCCAAGAGAAATACATTTTTTTCTTGCTATTTTTATTTTCATTATGCATTATTAGAGAGCTATGCTCTCAATAATGCCCTGGAAATTGATGAAATAATGCAGACCTGGGCATTTTCTGGCCCTTGGGCCACATCCTGACTTTTGCCTGTCCCTGTCCTGCTCACATGGGTTGGTTTTATTTTGAAAGTGACTGTTATTTTTTAAATTTACATATGTGCATGCATGCATGCATGCCTATGCACCTTCAGAGTCCTATTGATTTGGCCCTCCACAACAGTCCCATTTTCTCATGATGCCCCTTGGGAAAATGAATTACCCACCCCTGAAACAATTGATGATTATACTTAAAAATATTAATATCTAAAAGAAGGGCTGGGAAACTTTTAGCTACTAGTTCTCTGGATGAGTTGGAGGGCTGCTTGTAATTACCAAAATGGTGGTGAGATCAAAAGAGCAAACTTTTTGCTCTGTTTTGAGCTGCTTAGGTTCTTTAATGAGAATAGGAATAAGAAGCCTTTAGGAGACAAACTGGTCTCATGTCTATCCTTTAAACTTTTAGCTTTCCCCGTAATGCTCCCCCACCCTCCAAATTCTTCAGCAAAGTGTCTCCAGCACAATACTAGCCATTTTTATAGCTTTGGATTGTTTGACAAAGGTGGAAATGAGAATGCTTTGCCTCCCAGAGGTCTCTTATTTCTTTTCCTTTCTTATTTTTAGAAAAAAAACAAAACAAAAACACATTGCAAAAAAAAAAATGCACTACTGAAAATTGGCCATTTTGCCTCTAAGTTTTGCATGATGATTTCAGGCTTCTGGTGGCTGCACATTGCCTGAATGCCTGCTTCTTACAATTCTTTGTTATAATGAGGCTAAAGCCTTGTCTGCTACAGTTTGATCTAGCAACCATCCTTTATGCTTTTGCAGTCTCAAATCTTATCCACTATAATGAGCACTTCAAGAGGCTATTCTTGAAGAACATCCATTAGATGTAGGCTTCTTCCTAAGTCAACACGGAATCTAAAATGTGTTCCATCTGGTATTTCTATAAAATGTTTTCATATCACCTCTAAAGTAAGACTCTGTTTCCTTCTCTCTAAATAATGCAAGTTTTTGTAAAGTCAGCAGGAGAGAAGTAATTTCTAACTTGGGACACAGAAACTTTGATTGATCTTGTATTTCTTGTGACGCCAGTTATTTAACTGTTATTGCAAGGCTATCATTTCATTATGACTTTTTTTGGAATAAATTTTGACTGCAAAATAACATGAACTATAAAACTAGACCTAGGCTTCTAACTGTTCGTGTCTGCCTTGGCTCAAACTCTTGCCAAAAAATTGATAAACAGAGACCTTTTTTTATTGTGAAGTAATTGTGCCTGAGGCATTAAAATGCTAAGGCTATAAAGCGATTTATCTGAGATTTATGGGCTAACTCTGGTTCTTAACGATGGAATGTGTGTTGCTACTTTTGGCCATCCATTGTTTTAGTATTTTTGCCTACTACCGTATAAGAGCGGGCTCTTCCACACATTTCCTCAAATAATATACTTACCACATCCATTCTGTGCTTTCCCCATTCATGATTCAAGAAATTAAGTTGTGAAAATGTATATTTAATTAGTATGTGTTCTCTTGTAATCAGTATAATAATACATAGCCTTAATTGTATGAGTTTGTTGCCATGGAGTTCCTACCATGGTAATAAATATGTGTAGATTACCCATTATGAAACAAAGCATTTCTGCAGCACAGACTTAGGTTGTATTTTATTGATTTGTGATACAATTATTAAGTGG
>NW_015386652.1:725460-740706 GCF_001527695.2 Protobothrops mucrosquamatus | reverse complement strand
GAACTTAACCAGTCTCAGTGGTTGATGCTCTGAAGATGTATATAACAGCTCAGGGCTGCTTTAGCAGCAGGAGTAACAGGCCCCTGAGCAATCGTTCAGAATCCGATGAAATGGGGGGGGGGGTAAACCCCGGCTCCAGATGGTAACAATAACAATGACGGCCAGTATGTTATGGCAATGGCTCATCCCCCAGGGCAACTCCCCCCACCATGTCCCAGCACCTATGCCAGCAGCGATGGCCACAGTCCAGATGCCTCCAAAGTCCACAGCAACAGTTGGCACCACCAGTCTCTCTCCTCCTGGTCGTCTTCTCTAGAATTCTTCTTCAGGTTTCAGGATTCAAAACCACCCCCCTCCCTTACTCTTTATTATTAAAATCCGAGGCTAGAAACCGTAGCCAACTCCCTTACTTCACACTCTCGCTTGCCTCCATCTCAGATATCCTCCCACGGAGGAAACAATAAAACTTCACTCTATCTAGCCTCTATTTAAAATACCCTTGATAGAAAAATAAAATAAGCTTCCAGACCTTCTCCTCTCAACTCCAACCACCCCGGCCTTCTCCTTTTCTTCCCTTTTCTATCCTTCCTCCTTCCACTCACGCCAGCCACACCCAAGCCAACTGCAGCTGTCCCAATCTTCCCCTTCCCAGTCGAGCTCCTGCAAGCACTCTCAGGCAGTCCCCGCTACACCTTCATAGACAAAAATTTAACCAGGGGCTTCATTCAGCCAGCCAAGTTGAGAATATGTGCTTTTTAAAGAGAAGAAAGGCTGTGCATTGACTATAGAGGGCTAAACTGTATATGTGTGGAAAATATGTATCCCCTCCCCTTGATGGACATATGTTGGGGCACCTCACAAAGGGAGGTGAGGAGAACTATCAAGTGAGAATTAAGGAAGGGGATGAATGGAAAATGGTGTTTAACTGCCCCATGGGCTGCTACCATTCTGAGTGATGCCATTTGGAAAAAGGGGACCCTAGCACTATTTATGCAGCTGATAAATGACGTACTGCATGAGCATCTGATAAACCAACTAATCTCCAATTCAATTTTATATGAAAAAAAACCCAGGAAAATACAACAGAGAAGGAACAGATAAAACAGATAATTGAACATAAATTTGAGGATAGAGACTTAAAGATGGAATTCTACAAAACAGAGAAGTATGATTTAATCCAAGTGGAAAAAAATTTACAAGAAATATTGGACTTGGAAAAGACAACCCATATTTCAACACTACAAAATAAACTTAAGGATAAGAAAAAAGACTGGATAAAACAAACTGCAGAGATGCCAGGGAAAACACTAGAACTGGAGAGACAAAAAATGACAAGAGAAGCAGAGAGAAAAAGAAGGAAAAAGATTCTCAATAAAAATGAGTGGGCAAATACCTCTAACAAAGATACTGTACTTGATTTACTTTTTACATCTACAGTAACATCTATAAGAATATGGAAAGATTCTTTGACCCAGCAGAACATATTGATTAAGAAAGGCATTGGGCAAAAGAAAAAGGCTAAAGTGAAAATTAAGAAAATAGATGATGGGGCCTATCAGAGAGAATATTTAAAAAAGAAACACTTATTTGAAAATGGTTAAAGAAATAGAAAACTTTTGGATATGAATTTGACTTTAAAAGGGAGGAGCCCTTTAAGTAATATAGTGCTTTCTTTTTCTTTCTACTTTTTATTTTATTGTTAGATATGAGTAATATAAAAGAGTTGGAATGGCCTATATAAAGGAAATGTTTTAGATATCTAAAGGTGATTGACTTTAAGAAAATTATAAATGGATTAAAAATGTTTTGACTAAGAGTTAAAAGACTAGAGAATTAGGTTTATTAAAGGGAATATTTTAAGATTAAATACATTTTTAATTATGGTAAAAAAGAACGAATTTTTTTTTAAAATATGTGTTAGCTTATAGGAAATAGGGATTTTAAGTAGTATACTATCTTTTTATTTTATTCTTATTCTCATTCTTCTTCTTTCTCCTTTTAGTTTTATTTATTCCTTAAGAAAGGTAAAAGTATTGGGTTGGTTTACATGAAAAAAAATAGATTTAAATATTTAAATGTAATTAACTCTGAGAAAATCCTAACCAGTAAAAATGTTTAGAACACTGTGGGAAAAACAAATGTAAACAAGAACTGTAAACAGGATATATGATAAGACAACCAGGATGACTAGATAGAAAAGGAATACTATATTGTTGTGATTATTATTTGTAGAAATATTATAAAACTTTTATACTTAATTATCATTTATTAAAACAATACAAATTGTATTAACTTAAGGTTGGTAAAAGAGAACACTATGGGGAAAAGAGGAAATCATGTAAAGTTATCATGTGGATTATAGATTATAGAATTTAATTGTTAGTGAATGTTTGCTAAATGTAAACCCAGACAACACACTGTCTGCTGAATACTAAGGTGATTATGTTAAAAATTAATAAAATATATTTAAAAAACAAAACAAAAAGAAAGTCAAATTCTTGGGGTTGCCATCAAACGTTGGTTTGAAAGGAGAGGCTGCTACGGGTTGTGCCAATCTAAGAGAGCCTGTAACCACCCATACTGTTGCAATTGGTCTCATGGGAATCCCGCTGCTCGATCGGCCTTTGGCAGGGGCCCTGGACTGGTGTGGCACCAATGACGTCCAGGGCTGGGTTGTCAGGGTTGCTGCTTGGGGCTGAGTCTGTAATGATGATGGTCTGGACTGGCCCGATACCAGTAGCGATCTGGACTAGCCCGAAGTGGATATCTGTCAGGGCTATCAGGGTATTGGTGGCAATCAGGGCTCGCTCTGTGCCGATAGCATTCGGGGCTGATTTGGTGTGGATAGCATTCGGGGCTCACATAGCGGTGGTATTATTCAGGGCTAACATACCGTTTTCGATGACCGGGGCTAGTACCGTTCAGGGCTAACATACTGTTTTCGATGATCAGGACTGGCATAACGTCAATGGTGCTCAGGACTCAGGGGCTGCCAATGACGGTCGGGGCTAATGCGATGCTGATGCCGATCTGGACTTCACCCCCGCACTGGACTCAAAGTCAAAGTTGGTGGCCTCGGTCACAGAGAGGCAGTTCTGGCCCCGTCTATAGGACTGGAGCTTCTCCTGAACTGGGGACAATCTTGGGGGTGTCTGTTATCCCAGTCACTGCAAAGTAACTGATGGGTGACCAGCTCCTTTCCTCCCACCTCCAGTCCTTCAAATTTCTCTCTCAATCGTTCAACTGACTGGCTCTGAACTTCTGTCAGGTATTTCCACTCACCTGACTCATCCCATGGTGCCAAATGTTTAGTGCCTCTTTGATCAGGATAGCGCAATTCGTGCAAAGCAGTCAATGGGAACTTGACTTCAGCGGCCTTTGCAGAGCTCTTTTTTAGCTGGGTTGTTTACGAACGCCAAGCATCTCCATTAGACAGAATTCCATCTGACGACCAGATGAGTTCCCGCTGGACTTCTTGCTCCTTTGGTATTGCACCCACAGCCGGAGTTACCGAAACCGCACTCTCTATCAGAGCTATGGCCTGCGCTCCACCTGCTGATGGAGTTGCTGTAGTTGCGGTGCTGGTGACAGGTTCCTCCTTCTTCTCCATCATGGAATCTTCGCTGAGTCTTTGTTGTTCTTCCTAGACTTTGACCAGACAACCGGAGCTCAGGACCCCATAAATTTAGAATATTTTTGAGTCTTGGGTTAATGTCCGATAAATGAACCCATTTAAAAGAACTTCAAGGCAAAGATTTCTTCCTTAAAGAACATTTTATTTGGGAAACAACATATTGGCATGTACAAAGGTGGAACCAAGACTAAATTCCCCTCCTCTAGGTTACAAAGTTGCAAGTTACATTTTCCACTCCAAATTGCTGTCATAAATCACATTCACCAATTGTTAGAAAATGCGTGCACTCCTCCCAGCTGCTTCAGCCTGCCAAAATGTTATCAGCAATGACCGTGGTTCCCATATGTGTGAATTGTTTTGGCTAACTGATAATTATCCTCCTCCCTCCTTCTTCTAACTAAAAAAAATGTGGCAACGAAGACAAAATGAAAATGGCTTCAGTTCGGTTTGTCGCAGCGTTGACATTTAGAGCTTAGAGCCATGTGGACCGTGCACATTATGTCCCTCCATGGTAGTGAACAGGATGAAACTGAGTGCTAGGGAGAGTCTGCTGCAAAAACCCACTCAGAAGAAAGCTCCTCCGGATGGATAAAGGAAATGGTAAATGCAGAAAGCTCCATGAAGCCGAGATGGTTGGTCAGAGTAGGGAAGAGAAATGAGTGGGAAGAAAAAGCCCAGCAAGTGACATTTATCCAAGGCAGCTGGAAGAAGGGCTGGAAGAGGGAAATGGAGCTGCTGTCCAATGATGGGGATGAATCTGAAGGAGAGCAGGAGGCGACCAACCAGATTCTGAAGCAAGCCATGCAATACATGGTGGAAGCCTTTCAAGACATAAAAGTAAAGTCCAGGTGATGTAGGAGCAAAAGGATCAGCTGGAAGAGACCGAGTGTGAAGGTGATAAGTCGGGGCGACCGAAGCAGGGGCAACTGGATCTACAGAAATGGTGGCAGCCATCCTGGCAGCATAGCAGTCTGCAGCCCCTGGAGGGGGGAATGCTCCACCAACCCCTAGAGGGAGAGCCCCAGCAGAGGAAGTAAAGCTGGTTCCCCTAGGGGTGAAATTTGATGGAGACCCCCAGCAACTGAACTTCTTCCTGGTCCATATGTTCACCTATATGCAAGTGTATGGGAGAACTCTGCCCAGTGAGGAAGCCAGAATCAGAGTCGTCACCCTGGCTCTGGAAGGAACTGCAGCTCGGTGGATGGTTACCCTGAACAACTGCAATGTGCCAGAGCTCCAAAACGTTAACCATTTCATGACCGCACTGAGATAGAGATTCAAAGACATGGCTGATTGGGAGGCATGGGATCGAATAAAGACCATGAGGCAGGGGTGTTGACTGGTGGCTGAGTACACGGACAAGTTCTGAGACCTGGCATGCTGCCTTAACTGGCCCGAGGACATCCTAATCAGTTGTTTCCAAGATGGGCTGAACAATGACCTGTACAATGGCTGCATGGCCAGGGGTGTCCCAGTTCGATTACATGACTTGTGCCTCCCAGCCGAGGAGGTGGAGATCGACCAACACTGCAACCCGTACCACTGCGGAAAAACATGGAAGCAGTCGCCACTGGAGAAGAAGAGAGAAGTAGCAAAAGCTTCAGCTACACCCGCCCCAGCTTGACAGTTATTTGGGTCATGACTGACTTATTTTCAAGACAGGTCCACTTCATCCCATGCCAGAAGTTCCCAGCTGCCAGAACCTTAGCTAAAATGTTTCTCCAACGTATTGGACAGGAGTGTCCAATTTACTTCTAAGTTCTGGAAGGCCTTTTTGGACCTTTTGGGCACAGAACAGAGCTTGAATTCTAGTCATCATCCTCAAACAAATGGGGGGACAGAACGAACAAACTCAGTTCTAGAACAATACCTTAGATGTTTTATCAGCTATTGACAGGCCAATTGGACCAACCTCTTGCCATTTGCTGAAGTGGCATATAACAATGCTATCCACTCCAGTACCGGATACACTCCTTTCCAAGTGGCTACAGGGCAGGTTTTTAAACCAATGCCAGAACTGCCTACTATTGAGCCCACTATCTCTTTCCTTAAGAAATGGATGAATCAATTACAAAACATCTGGCCAATATTAAGGAAAGCTCTGGAGGAAGCCAGGGACACCTACAAAGCTCAAGCAGATAAAAAAAGAATAGAACCAAAACCTTTCCACATTGGGGACAGACTTTATCTATCCACTTGATTCCTTCAGTCATTTCAACCTTCAAAAAAGCTGAGCCCCAAGTTTGTAGAGCCCTTTCCCATCAAATACATTATAAATCCAGTTACTATGGAATTAGAACTCCAAAAACCCTTAAGGCAAATCCACCCTGTGTTCCATTGCACTTTGCTAAAACCAGAGATAGCCTCGCCTTTAAGGCTAAAAACTCCCCCTGCACCACAACCTATTATGATTGAAGGGGAGCAGCACTTTGAAAGTAAAGAAATTATAGATTCCCATAGACACCACGGGGCTATCCAATATTTGGTGGCTTGGAAAGACCTTCCAACCTCCCAAAACAAGTGGGTACATAAAAAGCATATTAGAGCCCCTAGATTACTTAAATGTTTTCATGCTCATTCCTCAGTTAAACTTAATTAACCTGTTGTTCTTGCTTTCTTGTTTTGTGTTTGTTTCTGCAGGTGGATTTCTCCTATTAAGAGGGGCAGCATGTCAGAAATCCCTTCAAATCCTTCTTTTGCAGCTCTGCCATTCTAGTGGGAGGGGAGAGGTTTTCTCTGCTAGGAGGGAGGCTTTCAGATGTACTTCCTCTGCTTTGTTTCTCCTCAACTTTGATGTATCTCTTTGGGTGTGAAGAAGGGGATGGAATGTGCCAGGGTCCATCTGCCTTATCTCCAATCTGTTACAAGTTCCGGTGAAACACCTGGGAACCATCCCTTATCAGCTCCAGTTCCCATAACAACTTCGCACCTGTGGATTGGCTGGACATGAACTGGACAGTTGGGCTCTGGGGTGGGGTTTTGAAATGACTGTTTTAATGTAGCAATTTGTGTGGGAATACTTTAGATTTTGCTTTGCTTTCTTGCCATCACTATCTCTCAATAAAAGTTCCTTTTGAAACAATGCCTGTCTCAAGAGTTCTGCTTTCTTGGTAGGAGTAGCTGAGGCAGGTCCTTACACTATTATTGTTCTCTAACATGTATTGTGCTCCATCTAGTGGCCAAAGACAAACTTTCATTTTTAGAAAGTTGGTTTTAGTAGTATTTTGACCCTACAGAGTACCCATCCTCTAATCATCCCTCATTCTGGAAAATAAAAAAGGGTGCATCCTGAGAAGCCAGACTCCATTTTCCAGTCCATTCTGAGGAAATAGAAGCATCTAGAAGAATCTAGCCTAATCCATGATGCATATTCTTTGGAGGACAACATCCATGTCCCACATACATAGCATTGCTGTTTTACCTCATCCTGTTCTTTAATAAAGCATCAAAATATACACACCTAGTTTGGTTTATTTAAGGACAGGAAGGCTTAGCTGTTTGTCAATCTACACACAGGATAACGTGTAGTGAGGATGAACAGGGATGAAAAGTTTTATATTTGTTAGCTAAGAGGAAATGAAGAAATTAAGGAATTATTTATATTTACCACATAGAGGATTGGGAGTCATTTTTTTAAAGTAGGCATTTTTTTCCCTTTACACATTTATTTTTTGCAATTCTTTGCAATTATCTTCTATTCCTTTATTCAAAATTTTAATAAAATTACTTTGAAAAAAAGTTTTTCACAAGAGTTTTAATAAGGAACTCATTGGAGTTATCTATACATAATTTACATCTATAGGTAAACTGCAAGTAACATCAAGTCTTTAAACCACTGAGTAACTGGGTCATCTTTTCAATGTTGAAAACTAGTCACTTAGCAACAGAATGGCATGCAGAATCCTTTTCTATTGTTTATCTGTCAATTCCTATGTAACAGGCATTTGGTTCAACAGAAAGTGGAGATCTGAATGTATTCAACTTTGCCTCTGAATAAAATTAATATATGTAAATATATTTTCAAGAACCTAATAACTTTAGGACATTTCAAAAATATACATTTTAATGAATAGTTAAATGTTTACTGTTGTGTCCTGAGCCTGCAGAAGCAGGCTCGGGACGATGCAAGAGTCCCGGGCATTTGCAAAAGCTGCCCAGGACCAGACTGAGCGGCGCCGGCCTTGCGCGCATGTGCAAGGCGGGAAAAGACTGCCTGCTATTGGTTGGAATTGCCCGGGGATCAGAGGGTATAAATAGAGGCCTGCGTGCCTCTGCTCTTGCTGGTTGTTGACTGTAGAGAGAGAATAAAGATCTGTTAGCAAAATGCATTGCTTCCTTCGCCATTATTCTCTGGACTTAACATTTACAGTATCTAATTACTCAACACTATCTAAATACTTTCTTAATTACTATGTTCAATGGTAACATTGGTATTGATAATCGGCTAGTGCTAGTACTGTCCTGTCCTGCACATAGAAGAGCACAGCAACAGAAAGTTACAGCAACTCCCTTCCTTTGTGCTATCAGAAAATTATTATAAGGTTAGTGGGCAAATGGCAATACTCTGAGGTGTGCTAAAAAAAAAAGGTATCTACAACAGCTATCAAAACCAGTAATTGCCAGAGGCATTTGATAACTCCAAAACAGTAGATACCATTCTGTAAATCTCTCTCATTTGTTCATTCATCAAGTAATGTTATTTGAAACTCATCAAGATTTGGACACACAATTATGAAAACGAATGGTAACCATTAACTGAAACAATTTTTAATAAACAACTCTAATGATTAAGAAAGAACTGGATCAAATATATTGTTATTTATTCAATTTGCATGGTACTGACTCTTACCAAGCTCAGTATAATGAACAACATAATAAATAAAATATCCAAGAAGAGAAAACTCTTAATATACAAAAATCAGCAAAATATCAGTTATCATAAATAGAATATAGAATAATAAAAGAATCAAATGATAGTTAATAATTCCACAGTTGAATTTTCACTGCCTTCCAGAAGGTATCAACTGAGGATGCTATCTAGCATAAAGAAGGAGAGTATCAGGGCCTCAATTAAAAACAAACTATTTCATTTTTTAGCCTCTCTCACCTTATGGAATACACACAGCCAACAAATTAGAAAAGAACCAGATGCAGTTTAATCTTAAATATATTTACAATGCAATATTAATATGCTTATTAATTCTATTTGCATAAGTAGAATCTTTTAATTCACTCTCTTTCCAGGATCTTTGTTGCCCTAGCCAGGTTCTAAACTACCCAAGGCAAAGATCTTTACAATTTTGAATCAAGGCACAAATAGCCTGCACTTGTTTATGCTCAGATGATTTGATCGTTCTAGACATTTCTGCCTTGTGTGTGAGAGAGAGATAAAAGGAAATTGATGAAGGAAAGGAGGAGATGGTGGCACTCAATAATGTTCACTCCATTCTGGCCAGCATGTTTTCTAATGAAACTATGCTAATAGAGACAGGCCACAGGTAGGCATGCTTTACCAAGCACTGCTGTTTCCTGCCTTGATGACATGACTCCTCAGTTTGCCATAGCCTTTTTCAAGTATTTGTTTGTTTGTATGTTTTTCACATTTTTTGAGCTGCCCATCTCTTTTAGAGGGGAACTTGGAGTGGTGTACAATAGAAGTAACTCAGCTTTTAATTTTTACAGGTGATCCTCGCTTAATGACCACTCATTCAGTGACTGTTTAACTTATGATGGAACTGAATGAGTGGTAGTTACAACTGGCCCTCATACTTTCCTCAGTCACAGTGTACTCAAGGTCATGTAATTGCAACGATCACCAAAGATTAGTGTGTGTAACATAGTAACTTGTTTCACAACTGACTGGATGGCACAATTTGTTTACACATAAATTATGCCTTACAAGTCAAAATGGCTGGGTTTACACAATATCATAATCCAAAACAAAATAAACCGCATTACGGCGGTGCATTTTCCCATAAAATCAGCAAGTTCTGTCTCCCAAACCTGCTCATTTATCAAGGGAAAAATTGTGGAATTATTGTTTGAAGTAAGGCCACTGCATTTGTTTACAGATGAAAAAATAAAGTTTCTTTTAAGGTCATATTTACACAAATCTACTCAGATGGGAATGCATATGAACTATAAAGCAGTTGGTGCTCAGAGCCATTTTTTGCAAGCATGTCAAAAGGACATTATTTTTCAAAATGATTTGAGTCATGCCACGTTAGAGGAAGTATGATCCAGATATCACATTAGAGAAAAGGACAGATTGCTTCTTGGTGTAGAGATGACTGCAATCTATCAATGAAAAAGGGCTATGTAAGTAGTTCTCAACTTACGACCACAGTTGAGCTCAAAATTTATGTTGCTAAGCAAGACAGTTAAGTGAGTTTTGCCCATTTTATGAACTTTCTTGCCTCAGCTGTTAGGTGAATCATTGTACTTGTTAAGTTAGAAACATGGTTGTTAAGTGAAACTGAACTTTGCTTGTCAGAAGGTCATAAAAGATGATCATGTCACCACAAACATCATAAATGCTAGTTGCCAAGCATCCAAATTTTGATCACATGATTGTGGGGATGCTGCAAAGTCATAAGTATGAAAACCAGTCATAAGTCCTTATTTCAGTGCCGTTGTACTATAACTTCAAATGATTATTAAATGAATGGTTGTAAGTCGAGGACTACCCATGGAAGGACCTACTACAAATTGGACTTTGACTCAGCTTGACATAATTCAGGAAAGCAAAATGGTCGTCCAGTCCACACATTTTCTAGGAAGTTTGTCTGTAGCTTGTAATAATTCTCCAATTTTGGCATTCACCACTAAATTTTCAAGTCTAGGGGCAAGGAGATCAGATGCTTTTGTAATCAGCCAATCAGACTGCCACATACCTTTTCTTGTTCATGTTTCCATAAGTCATAAGACAATTCAAAATCCCAAGAACAATCCACACTGGTACCAACAACCTTAATTTCCAGAAAGATTGGATCTAATAGGATCAAACTACTTGAGGCTTTCACATGCAGAATCTTTTATGCTGGCAACTTCCGGCTGTGACATCATCGTGGAGCAGGTGAAGGAACAGACCTCTGTTCCTAAATCCCGAAAAATCTTCGCTAAGAGCCCTGCAAGGATTTTACCAATCCCGGAGAGATTGGTAAATTAAAGAGGAAGCTTCAGAGAAGCTGGATGGAAAGCAAACACCCGAGCAGACAGGAGCAGCACTTTTAAAATTGGCGGAGAAGAAGCCAGTCTTTAAGACTGGCCTGGAGCGATGGCGGCAGTCTGAGAGGGAAGCGAAAAGTAGAACTGACAGCTTTATACGGGAGACGAGGAAAACCCCTGAAGGAGGTGAGGAACATTTGGCTGAGAGAAGGCGCGGAAAAAGCAAAGCGATAGGGAGAGAGACACAGCGGCAACTGAAATGGAATAGAGCGGAGTAGGGAGCAATAAAGCAGAACGAGAGCAGCGTGAAGAAGCAGAAAGCCCACAGTAAAGTTTATAAAACGTGAGAGACTGGAATTTAAGAGCTGCAAGAAGTAGAGATTGAAATTAGAGAAAGGACTGGAAAAGGGACGGCCGGAGGCAACAAAGGGTGATTAAGAAGGACTTTGAAAAATTAACATAAGGATTAAAAGGTGAAGTGAGACAACGGAGAAATTTAATACTACTTAGTGGAACTTATTTTTGAAAAGCAAATAGCATTGAAATTTGGACTTTAACTGAAATATATCTGGGTAAAGTGACGAGTGGACGTTTTGGAAATATTGGATACATAGAAGAAGAAATAAGAGGTGACACTTGGTGGATCTGTCGATACATCAAATTGAGACAGAGAGAAAAAAGGCTGATGCAATATTGTAGCACCCGTATACAAGCAGTGATTAAGCTACAAGCAGAAAAGGGATGTCAGGCAATGTATTAAAAGGAATGAAGCAAATGAATTGTATTAAAAAATAGAAATAAGCATAATTGAGTAATTGAATTAAATAGACGTGAGAAAGTAATTATAGCATAGTAAAGAAATATAGAGAAAGGTGATTATTCAAATAAGAGTGATAGTGAATGAAATTAAGAGTGGTGATAATACTTAGAGAATAGTATATGTATATGTATTGTGTGTAGTGTTATAGAAATATATATAAGAGCTGTTAAGAGTATTATAAATTATACTATATAATAGTGGGATAAGGAAAGGTATAACTCTATTTGTAATCTTATTTTTAATGTTAACCCTAAGAATAACGTTCTATAAAGGCATTATAGTCATATATATAGTCATATATATTAATACATAATTAGAAAGTATATATATATACTTTTTACTATCTATATTATATATATATACATATTTAAGCTTAGACTATATAGATTGATCAACAAAACCAATTTGATCAACAAAAACAACTTGCCATAAATTGGTATATGCAAATGTGGAAAAATATTATTTAAGTAATAAAAATGACAAGTACCGCAACAACAACTAAAGTAGACAAAAAAACAGCTACAAATCCCACACCTATAATGGCCTCTCCTACAGGTCAAAGAATGATAGTGACCATGTTGGGGAAAGAAAAAGGAAAAGCAGAATTGGCAATGAACCCTCAGAGCATGCAGATAACACTACAAACGATTCAAGAAACAATGATGATGACCCAAGAGGCAATAGCAAATAACCATGAAGAAACGAAAATACATCACAAAGAAATCAAGAATGATATTGGAGAAATGAGAGACGAAATTAAAAACATGAATGATAAGATAGGGAGTATACAACAAACAATAATGGAAAACGAACAAAGAATTCAAAAAGTCGAAACAAAAATGGAGCAAGTTGATAGCAAAATAGAAAGGATGGAACAGAAATCCGAGCAAGCAAATAGGGAGTTGATTGAATCTATTGCTTTCTTGGAAATGCAAAAAGCTTCGTTCTTTCTAAGATTTCAAAATATCATAGAGGAAAAGGAAGATTTGGGAGAGAAGATGGCAGAGATATTGGCGGAGATATTAGGAAAGGACAAACAGGAAACAAGAAGAGACATAGACAAAATATATAGAGTATATACAAATTATGCACAAAGGCATAGATTGGCGAGAGAGGTGCATATAAGGTGCCCCTCATTGAAATGTGCCCGCCAGGCTACCGTGCATTTCACCAGCCGAGAGCCCAGGGTCGGGGTGGGGGGGTGGCGGTTATTATTAAGGAAGGCCTGGATCCAAGGGAGACCACTGTGCCGCAGACTGCCGGTTGTGAATCCCTAGGTGTGAAGTGGGGTCATGGGAGCCAGCAGGGCATGCTGATTGTATACCTGGCTCCCCGCTATGTATCAGCAGCCCTACCCGAGCTTCTCAGTGTGATAGCCAAGATGGCGATTGAGACCCCCAGACTGTTAGTCATGGGGGATTTCAATCTGCCATCGTTAGGTGAAGCATCTGAGGTGGCTCGGGAGTTCATGGCCTCCATGACGGCCATGGACCTGACCCAATTAGTAGATGTCCCTACCCACACCGGAGGACACACACTGGACTTAGTTTTTGCCTCCGGCCAGTGGCTAAGTGATCGTGGTTTAGGGGAAATAGTTGTTGAGCCCCTGTCATGGTCAGATCACTCTCTCCTTCGGCTGGCCTTTCCTACCGCTACGCCCCACCGCGGGGAGGTGGAACCAGAAGTGATGAAATGGTTCTGCCCCAGGCGCCTGATGGACCCTGAGAGGTTCCAGATGGAGCTTGGGCCAATACCTGAGACCTTGACCCGTGGCTCGACTGAGGACCTGGTGGCCGCCTGGGATGGTGCGGCCGTGGGGGCCCTGGACCGGGTCGTGCCTTTGCGGCCCCTCACCCGATGCCGGTCTACCTTGGCTCCTTGGTTCTCCGAGGAGCTGAGGGTGATGAAGCGTCGGAAGAGATGCCTAGAGAGTAATTGGAGGGCCACCCGCTCTGAATCCGATCGGAAATTGGTAAAGTCCCATTTAAGGAATTACCTAGTAGCGATAAGAGCGGCGAAACGAAACTATTTCTCCGCTCTTATCGCGTCTGCAGGTAACCGATCTGCTGCCCTGTTTAGGGTGTCCCGTTCCCTCCTTCATCAGAGGGTCCGGGATGTCCCTTTGCAGGGTCGGGCAGAGGAATTTGGGTGTTACCTGCATGACAAAATCGATCGGATCCGGGCCGGGTTAGCCTCCGATTGGACTAGTTCAGGCGGGCCAATGGAGGCAGGTCTTGAGTCCATTTTGTGGGAAGAGTTTGATCCTGTGACCCCCGAGGACATGGACAGGATGTTGGGACGGCTGAACACCACCACATGTTTACTGGACCCGTGTCCCTCCTGGCTGGTACTGGCCTCCCGGGAGGTTACACGAGGCTGGCTCCAGGGAATCGTCAACACTTCTTTGAGTGAGGGGTTCTTGCCGGCCGCCTTGAAAGAGGTGGTGGTGAGGCCCCTCCTCAAGAAGCCCTCCCTGGACCCGGCTGTTTTGGCCAACTACCGTCCTGTCTCCAACCTTCGCTTTCTTGCGAAGGTTGTTGAGAGTGTGGTGGCACGACAGCTCCCTCAGCACCTGGAAGAAACTGTCTGTCTAGACTCGCGCCAGTCCGGCTTCCGGCCTGGGCACAGCATGGAAACGGCATTGGTCGCGTTGGTTGATGATCTCTGGAGGGCTCGGGATAGAGGCTGCTCCTCTATCCTGGTCCTGTTAGATCTCTCAGCGGCTTTCGATACCATCGACCATGGTATCTTGTTGCACCGGTTAGAGGGTTTGGGTTTGGGGGGCACCGTCTTACGGTGGTTCTCCTCCTACCTCTCAGACCGGTCGCAATTTGTGTTGGCAGGGGGGCAGAGGTCGACCTCGAGGTGCCTCACTTGTGGGGTACCACAGGGGTCGGTTCTCTTGCCTCTCCTGTTCAACATTTATATGAAACCACTGGGTGAGATCATCCGTGGTTTCGGGGTGGAGTTTCATCAGTATGCAGATGACACCCAGCTGTACATCTCCACCCTGGACCACCCCAACGATGCCGCGGAAGTGATGTCCCGGTGCCTGGAGGCCGTGCGAGTCTGGATGGGGAGGAACAGGCTTCGTCTCAACCCGTCCAAGACCGAGTGGCTGTGGTTTCCGGCGTCACATCATAGCCAGTTGGTTCCATCTCTGGCTATCGGGGGCGAGTCATTAGCTCCCGCGGAGAGGGCCCACAACCTGGGCGTCCTCCTGGATGCTCGGCTGTCTTTAGACGATCATGTGACAGCCGTGGCCAGGGGGGCTTTTCATCAGGTTCGCCTGATACGCCAGTTGCGCCCCTTTCTGGATCGTGACGCTCTACGCACGGTCACTGAAGCCCTCGTTGTTTCCCGCCTGGACTATTGCAACGCTCTCTACATGGGGCTCCCCTTGAGGTGCACCCGGAGGCTCCAGCTAGTTCAGAATGCGGCTGCGCGGGGGATCCTGGGGGCCTCTAGATACTCCCATGTAACACCTCTCCTGCGTGAGCTGCACTGGCTGCCTGTGGCCTTCCGGGTGCGCTTCAAGGTGTTAGTAACAACCTTTAAAGCGCTCCGTGGCAATGGACCTAGGTATTTGCAAGACCGCCTCCTACCAAACACCTCCCTTCGACCA
>NW_015386652.1:706231-725285 GCF_001527695.2 Protobothrops mucrosquamatus | reverse complement strand
AGTTCAGAATGCGGCTGCGCGGGGGATCCTGGGGGCCTCTAGATACTCCCATGTAACACCTCTCCTGCGTGAGCTGCACTGGCTGCCTGTGGCCTTCCGGGTGCGCTTCAAGGTGTTAGTAACAACCTTTAAAGCGCTCCGTGGCAATGGACCTAGGTATTTGCAAGACCGCCTCCTACCAAACACCTCCCTTCGACCAATCCGCTCCCACAGAGAGGGCCTCCTTAGGGTGCCATTGGCCAGACAATGCCGGCTGGCGACCCCCAGGGGGAGAGCCTTCTCTGTGGCAGCTCCTGCCCTCTGGAATGACCTACCCCCTGACCTACGTACAGTTGCGGACCTGCGCCTTTTTCGCCGAGCCCTGAAGGCTCATCTATTCCGTGTGGCCGGCCTGGCATAGTTTGATTATGTTTTAGTGGGGGTTTTGTATGGGGTATTTTTAGAGCAGGCCTGTTATTTAATTTGATTTTAGACAGAAATTTGTGTATATTTAGCGTGGTTTTTATTATCGCCTGTTCACCGCCCTGAGTCCCGTAAGGGAGATAGGGCAGTATATAAATTCAATAAATAATAATAATAGTAATAATAATAATAATAATAATAATAATAATAATAATAATAATAATAATAATAATAATAATAATAATAATAATAAGGGATGAAATATATAAAAAAACAAGAGACGAACTGATAATATATAAGGGTAAAGAAATAATTGTATTAAAACAAATACCACATAGAATACGAAATCAGAGATGAGAATACCAATTTCTAACGACCCAATTAACTAAATATAAAGTTATGTTTCGATGGTTAATACCTGAAGGTATATTTCTAACATGGCAGGAAAAAAAATATAAGATAGATACACTCGAGAAAGCGCAGGACTTTTATGAACGTTACTTTACGCAGGGAGAAGAACAAGAAAGTAGGGAAGAGCCGGAGAGTAAAAGTCAGGACGAAGATTTATTAGAGGAAGTTGAACGAGAAAGAGAAATACAAAAGATACAAGAAAGAGAAAGATTAGAAAAAGAAGGAGCAAAAGGAAGGGTAATAGAGACAAGAAGCATAAAAAAAATAGATCAAGTAAAAAATGGGAGACGCAATCAAGCTCTTCTCTGTAAACATTAATGGTTTAAATATACCAAGAAAAAGAGCACAAACATTTAACAAATTAAGGAAATTGGATGCAGATGTGATATGTCTTCAGGAAGTTCATATAAAAAAGGATTATAGAAAACTACTAGAGAATGTAAAATTAGGAACACTATACACAACATTAGCACAAAACAAGAAAGGAGGAATTGCTATATATGTCAAAGAAAAAATAAAATCAAAATTAATATATTCAGATGAAGAGGGGAGAATTTTAATGTTGGAAATAGAATTAGAGCAAAAATAAATCTTATTAACGGCAGTATATGCACCAAATAATAATCAACATGAATTTTTTAAAAAGGTACATATGAAACTAGTGGATCTGGATTACCAAAGTATTTGTATGATTGGGGATTTAAATGCAATAGTTGATGTTAAAAAAGATTATAAGAGTGGTAAAAAGAATAAAAAGAAGAAAAATATATTACCAAAATCATTCTTTGACATGGTAACAGAACTCAACCTTCAGGATATATGGAGAGAGACACACAGGTCAGAGAAACAATATACATTTTATTTGTATCCGCATCAATTTTGGTCTAGGATCGATATGGCCTGGGCAACAACAGAAGTATAAAACGGGATAGAGGAAATCGAAATAGGACTTAATGATTGGGTGGATCATAACTCAATAATAATAAAATGGAAAGGCCAGAAACAGAGAAAAAGATGGTCAATGAATCAAAGACTGTGTAAAGATAAACAATATATACAATGCTAGAAAAGGAGCTGACATTATTTTTTCAGGTAAATAAAAAGGAAGAGACATCAACACAAAATTTGTGGGATACTACTAAAGCTTACATTCGGGGATTGACAATTGCATACAATTCTAAGATAAATAAAGATAGGAGACTTCAACAAGGAAAATTACAAGAAGAAAAAAATAGAAGGTGACCTACAGAAGGATCCACAAAACAAAAAGATAAAAGAAAAATGGAATATTATAAAACACAAGATTAACCTGACAACACAAAAAGAAATGGCACAGAAAATTAGGATGGTGAAACAAAATTATTTTGAAAATGCGAATAAAACTAGTCGATGGTTGCCTATAAATTAAAAAAAGAAAAAGGCAAAAGAACAATACATTAACTACAAGATGAAAGTGGAACAGTACAATATAGATGGGAAGCAAAAAAGAATATAATACAAAACTTCTTTTCAAAGCTATACCATCAGGAAGATATAGCAGATGATAAAGTCAAACAATATATATAGAGTCAGCAAAAATGAGCAAAATCACCGAAGAAAAAAAGGAAATGTTAAATAGACCAATAACCGCAATAGAACTAGAAACAGCATTGAAAAAACAAAAACAAAAACAATCACCAGGCCCAGATGGAATTCCGGTTGAGTTTTATAAAAATACACAAGAGTCACTACAATGGACAATGTTGGAGATTTATAATGAGGTGCTGGAGGAGGCGAAGATACCGACAACTTGGACTGAAGCAATCATCACCCTCATCCCTAAGGAAGACTCAGACCTGCAACAAATTCAAAATTATAGGCCGATTTCTTTACTGAATACAGATTATAAGACATTTGCAACAATAATAGCAGAAAGGATTAAAAAAAAATTGAATAACTACATCCACCCAGATCAAAATGGATTTCTACCAGGACGAAAGATAAAAAATAATATGAGGATAATAATGAATACTTTAGAATTTTATGAAGTCCATCCTGAAGGACAAGCTACACGGGTTTGTCTTGATGCCCAGAAGGAATTTGATAATCTGAATTGGAAGTTTATTATAACACAATTGCACTATATGGATTTTGGGACAAAATTTGGAAAGATGGTTGAGAAAATATATACTAAACAAACAGCTAGGGTAATTATAAATGATGAAATGACAGAAAAAATTGATATAACCAAAGGAGTAAGGCAAGGATGCCCACTTTCCCCTCTTCTATTTATTTTATCATTAGAAATACTCCTGACAAAAATCAGAGAGGACCAAGAAATAAAGGGTTTAAAAATTAAGAAGGAAGAATATAAAGTCCAAGCCTTCGCTGATGATTTGGTATTTATTTTGGAAGATCCATTAGAAACCGGCATTAAATTGATTCAAAAAATAGAAGAATTTGGTGAGGTGACTTAAGATTAATAAGAATAAATCCAAATTAATAACCAAAAATCTTACAAAGGCACAGGAAAGATAAGTATAACTAAGAAAATAAAATATTTAGGGATCTGGCTTACAGCGAAGTGTTCCTCGATTAAGGAGGATAATTATGATAAAATATTATACCAGATTAAAAAAGATTTAGAAAATTGGGAAAATCTACAAATTTCATTTTTAGGGAGGACTGCTACGGTCAAAATGAATATATTGCCAAAAATATTATTTCTGTTCCAAGTTATTCCAATAAAATTAGGGAAAACATTCTTTCAAGAATTAAATAAATTGGTCACTAAATTTATATGGCAAAGGAAAAAACCCAGGATTAAATTAAAACTCTTGCAAGATATGAAAGATAAAGGGGGATTGGCGTTACCAGAGTGGGGAACAAACTACCAAGCATTGAGCCTAACTTGGCTAAAAGAATGGATGGAATTGAAAAATACCAGAGTTTTAACAATAGAAGGACATGACTTGCAAGCGGGGTGGCATGCATTCCTATGGGACGAAAAGTACAAAATACACAGATACTTTCAAAGACACATAGTTAGGAATGCATTGCTACAGACTTGGGAAAAAATAAAACAAAAACATTATATAAGAATTCCAATGTGGTTATCCCCAACAGAAGCTCTGAAACACCCAAACCTACTGGATATAAATAAGATAATTAGATACAAGGAATTAGTAAACAAACAGGGAAATCTGAAAACAAAATAAGAATTGGAACAAGATATAGGCAGAGAGATTGACTGGTGGACATTTATACAAATTCAATCTAAATATACAGAGGACAAAAAATTATATGAAATACAAAAAGAGCTGCAAGAATTGGATAAAATTATACATGGAACAGAAATAAAACTAATTAGCAAGTTATACAAATACCTATTGAGATATAAAATGGAAGACGAGGTTGTCAAAGACACAATGATTAGATGGGCAAAAAATTTCGGATATAATATAGAATTGGAGAAATGGGAAAAAATATGGGAAATAAACATAAAATTGACTATGTCAGCGGCATTCAAGGAAAACCAGTTGAAGATGTTTTACAGATGGCATCTTCCACCAGAAAAGCTTGCCAAGATGTTCCAGAACAATTCGCCAACATGTTGGAAATGTAAAAAAGTACACGGAACATATTATCATTTATGGTGGACATGGCCAGTTGCGAAAAAATACTGGACTAAAATAAGAAGATGGATCAAATAAATAATAGACCAACCTGTAGATTGGAAACCAGAGATCTTTTTGCTGTGTATTTTAAACAGAAAATATAGTAAAGAAATATGGTACTTAATTCTACATATAACAATGGCAGCAAGAATAGCATACGCACAGTTCTGGAAAAATGAGAATATACCATCAGAGGAAGAAGTGGTAAGGAAAATCTTGGACTGTGCTGAGATGGACAAATTAACAAAAGAGATAAAAGAAAAAGAAGACACAGAGTACTATCTAATATGGAATAAGTGGTACTGTCAGAATCCAATTATATTTCATCTCTAGTTATCAACTATGGAAAACCCCATTTCTGCCCTCTCTGGATTCTGTCATACGAGGAAGGGGAAGGGGGGTGAACAAAGGGGTTTTATGGCCCTCACTTCCTTCGGTACAACTTCAAAGGGACTGAATGTGGATACCACCAAAAGGACTCATCAATAACAATGGGGCTATCAGCTTTCATCTAATCCCCTCTGAAGTCTCCTTTCCACCGGAGACTTATTAAATGTCTCCGGTGGAAATGCAACGCCTGGGATTGTTGCTGGAAGGATGGTGGGGTGGGATGGGGCTGCTGGGGACCCCTTAAAATGTTGAACTGTAGGGCTTGGACCCCAAGTCCTGTCTAGAACGCCTGCCGCCAGTTTCTCTTAATAAAGATGCCTGTTGGAAGAAATATTCCAAGAGTTCTGTCTTCTTAAGGTGCAAAGTGGGGTGGGTCCTTACAGGTACGATTGTTTGGAGAGTAGAAATAATAGAGGAGAATAAATGTGGAAAGGTCAAAAGTGGAAAATGTGTGTATAATAATGTATAGTAATAATAATATGTATTATTTTTAGTATGAAGTGTAGTATGAAGGAAGAAAAATGTAAACAAGAAACAATGGGACAACAAGGACAAATATATCTAAAGAAGAATAAGGGGGAAAAATGTAAATAATAGAAAATTACCGTTACGAAATTGCTGTTAAAAAAAAAAGGAGGAGTACACACTCTGTGTGTATATGTGTTATGTTTTGTTTTGTCTTGTTTTGTTGATTTAAAAAAAAAAGAATCTTTTATATAATATCTAGTATTTCTATTAACTAGAGTTAGTCAAAGAACTATGTAATGAATCATAAGAGTTGCAAATGACTTTAGAGGTTATCTTGTCCAACCCCTAGTTCAGAGTAGGATCTACATGACTTTCAGTAAGGAAGGACTTATCATGAATGGCAGGAGCCTATTCTTCTGGTTAAAAGCTCATATACTCATAATATCTAGCCTGAAATAAATTTCTTGCTACTTTTAATCTATTTGCTCTGACCTTGTTTCCTTAGGCAATAGAGAATAAGTCCTTTACTCTGGGTGGATTTCTACAAAGTTCCTAGACACCTTTCTTTCATTATTTTTTCTATTTTTCTTAAACATGTCCTTTTTCATATAAACCATTTTAGACAATTTTGCATATATCCACACTTGTCTTTTTAGATTTCTTCCATTTTCTTCCTTATAGGAATTGTTTATAATTGTGACTTCAGTATCTCATTTAGCATGATTTAGCATCCTTCTTGGACAATTTTCACCTTCATGTTTTCAAGCTATTATATCCACCCTATCCTCCTCAGAGTTCATAGAAATCCATTCTTCTGCAATCTATATGCAGGTCTGATTCTTCTCAGTTCCTCTTCCTTTGGAGGAACATATTAAAAAATAATGAAATTATTTTCCTTACCATTCTTTGGCTCAAATCTTTGTGTCCTTCATAGTTGTTAAAAATATCCATGGCACATAACTCCTACTTGTAGGATAAAACACTGAAAATCTGAAAACATGTTTATATCTTTTGAGAACTTATTAATGGGAACACTATTTCACCTTGTCTGAAAGATCAGGTTACTGAAGCATATTCTGTGTAGGTAAAATACCATCAAGAAGTACAACACTATAAGTTATTCTCTTTGGAAAGTGACAGTTATGCGTTGCAGGAAATATCCTTACAGAGAAGATCTAAGCAGCTGCTATTTGAACATAAGAGCATATATATTTAGCTCTTATATTTAGATATATATTTAGCATATTATATATATTTAGATCTTCTAAACAATATTTACCAGTGTCTACAGTTTCTGGAGAGTGTTAATTTCAATAATTTAAGATTTAAGACTAAAACTGGATAGTGCTTCTATACATAAATTCATTTAAACATGTATGTTGCCAAGTATTATAGAATATAACAATTGGGATAGACATTAGAGATCACCTAGTCGAACTCTAGTATCTAGGTTTAGGAATCACTGATCATCTCATGCTTGGACTATTGTAATGTACTCTACGCGGGCTATCTTTGAAGAGTTTTCAAAGCTACTGCTGGCACAGAATGCAATGGTGTGGACAGTTTTTGGGGCCCCTAGGGTGACCCATGTTGCATTGCTGTTCTGGGAGCTGTAATGATCGACAGTTTGCTTCTGATATTGGTATTGGTTCTTACCTTTAAAACCCTTCATGGCATCAGTCCAGGTTAGCTGAGGAATTGTCTCACCCCAATGGGATTGGCCTGCCCATTGACACCAGCAAAAGAAGCATGTTGCAGACCCCATTGGTCAATGAATTCTGGCTGGCAGGGTCTAGAGGCATGGGTCCCTCCCTCTGGAACATTATGCCCCCTGAAGTAAGATCCATGTCCACCTTTTTAGCCTTCGAATTGGCCTAAAGACTTGGCACTGCCCAATGGGGCCATGTCATTTTGGAGGTGGTTAATGGACTAAGACCCTACCTTTTCACTGGGTGCATCTTGCTCCCTTCCTTCCCATTCTTGTCAATTTTAGTGTTAATATTTATAGTTTTAATGTTTTATTTGGCTTTAGAGACTCATTTCCAACTCATTCACAGTAGCTAGATATCCTGTGAGTATATCTTTAATTATCCTGGTTTGCCATCCCCTATTTGTGCCACTTGTTCTAGACAGGTCCATTTGAACAGAGTTCCTCTTTAGGGGAAAAAAATCAAAGCAAAGATGGAAAATGGAGAATAGAGCTTCGCACATGAGCACCCTCCATTCATTCTTCCTGTTATGTCCTGAGCCTGCTGAAGCATTCAGCAGGCTCAGAAATGTTGCAAAGGGTCCTGGGCAGACCCAAAGCTGCCCGGGACCAGACTGGCTGTCTCCTGCCTTGCATGCATGCGCAAGGCAGGAGACAGCCTCTGCAATCATTGGTTGACATTGTCCGGGTCTGGGACATTATAAAAGGCCTGCGTGCCGTTTTGGTTGTTGTTGGTAGTAAGAAGAGAGTAATAAAGGAAGCTTGTTTACACTATGTGTCTCCGCTTAATGCCTCAACCCTGCAAACATAAAACTGGCGACGAAGGTGGGATCGCTGCAGGCAAGAGGAAGATCTACCAAAGAATTTAGGACTCACAGAAGGTCCTGAAGTCTGGGAAGTCGGCGTCCAGCATAGCGACTCAGCCTGCCAATACAGCATCGCTGGAGGTGAGTTCGGCAAACGGACCCCTTCTCCCAAGACAAGGCTTGCAGTGAAGGCATTAACGAGACTGTAAGACTTAAGATGTCTAAGATTGGCCAGTTATCTGATTTTGATGTGTCCCACCTGGAGCACTGGAACTCGTACGTGGCTCAGGTGGAAAACTATTTCAGGGTCAATCAGATAAGGGAAGACGGCCTTAAAGCGGCAACTCTGCTATGTGTCTGTGGACAGGAAACATTTGACATAGTGGAGAATCTGATGGCCCCTACGTTTTTGGAGTCAGTAACTTACGCTGACTTGAAGAAAATGCTTAAAGATCATTTCCAGCCTAAACTTTCTGTAATTGCTAAGAGGCACGCGTTCGAGCAGAGGGACCAGAGGCCCGGTGAGTCTGCCACAGACTTTATTGCTGCCTTAAGACAAGCGGCCAGGCCTTGTGAATTCAAGGACCTGGAGGAGAGGCTGCGGGATCATTTCGTGTGTGGCCTAAGGAGCAGGGAACTACAACAAAAGATCTTCGCCAAGGAAGAAGTTTCATTCCAAGATGCCTTGCAAGAGGTTGCAGCTGAAGAAGCAGCGGGCGGTGCTGTGAAAGCTTTGCGGCTCGCCAGAAACCCTCCAGCCACCGTGACCGTCCATCAAGAGGTCGCTCGAGAAGATCCAGAACCGGATCCTGAAGAAGAGGTGGACAGGCTATACCAGCCAGCAGAGAGAAGGCCGAAGGAGCATCCAGACAAGGCCTCAGCATCTCCTCAGTGTTTCAGGTGTGGAGGACGCCACAAGCGCACTGACTGCAGATTCCACTCCGCCATTTGCCGGGCATGTGGCAGGCAAGGCCACATTGCCCCTGTCTGTTTGGATCGCTAGAAGGTCCAACCTCGGGAAGAATTGCTTCAGAAAGGTACCAGGGTCCCCAGCCAACACAGGGTGGGTTTCTGCGCATCGCGCAGGAGTATTCTGAGGACAAGGACACACAAGCCCCTTAAGAAAAAGCTTCGCATTGACGTGAAATTGCAAGGGGTTCCCTTGTCAATGGAGTTGGACACAGGGTCCGCTCTATCGATCATTTCACATGATACCTTCAAAAGGATTTGCAGCAATAGTGGCTTTTGAGTCAAACTCAGGCCATCAAACTTAATTCTCACTGACTTCCAGAATTCCAGAGTCAGCGTGAAGGGGGAGGCTATGCTCAAAGTGCAGCGTAAGGCTTTTGAAGGCCTACTAGACGTGGTGGTAGTTGGGGGTGATCGTACGAGTCTCATTGGACTCGATTGGTTCGAGGCCCTTGGAATCCAATTAACTGGGCTTCACAGCTTGCAAACGTTAGGCCTTGCAGAAGTCTGCAAGGAGTTTGCTGATGTGTTTAGCACAGAGCTTGGTTCATACAAGGGGCCTCCCATTGCCCTATGTTTAAACCCAGCTATCACACCTATTACAATTAAGCCTAGGAAGGTGCCTTTTGCTCTCAAAAGCAAAATTGACGCAGAGCTAGACAAGCTGCTCCAGCAGGGCATCTTAGAACCTCTGGACTCTAGCCCATGGGAAACCCCCATTGTAACACCTCTAAAGGCCAATGGAGAAGTCCGAATTTGCGTGGACTATAAATGTACATTGAACAAAGCGCTGCAACAGCATGCATATCCAGTGCCTGTAATAAGCTACATTCTGGCCTCCCTCAAGGGGGGGCGAATTTTCGCAAAGCTTGATTTGGCACAGGCCTACCAACAGTTACCTGTTGATGAGGAAACAGCTGAGGCTCAAACAATTGTAACACACAGAGGAGCCTTTAAGGTCAAAAGGCTGCAGTTTGGGGTTAACGTAGCCCCTTGCATATTCCAAAGTGTCATGGAGCGCACACTTCATGGTATTCCTGGGGTCTGTCCCTACTTTGATGACATCTTCATTGCTGGGGAGTCATCTCTAAACTGTCTTGCTTCGTTTCCACCAAGCGGGTCTGAAACTGAAGCAAGATAAATGCAAAATACTTCCACTGAATTCTTAGGATTCAGAATTGATGCTCAAGGCATCCATCCTGCTGAATCCAAGCTTCAAGCGATTCAGCAGGCCCCAAGTCCCAAGTCCAAAAGTGAGCTTCAGGCTTTCCTTGGACTCCTAAATTTCTATCATGCATTCCTACCTCACAAGGCTGCAGTGGCTGAGCCGTTACACCGGCTCTTGGATAAGCAGGCTCCATGGCAGTGGACTAAGGTCATGAAAGGAGTTTCAATGAGGTTAAGGCTTTGCTCTCTTCAATGCTGTATTAGCACATTTTAATGAGAAATTGCCTGTATGCATCGCATGTGATGCATCCCCTTATGGAGTGGGAGCAGTACTTAGCCACCTGAAGGCTGATGGGACCCAAGTCCCTGTGGCCTACTATTCAAGGACTCTGTCATCTGCAGAGCATAATTACGCTCAGATTGACAGAGAAGCCTTGGCCATAGTGGCTGGCATAAAGAAATTTCATGATTTCTTATATGGCCGCCACTTCACGGTCTACACAGACCATAAGCCTTTGCTGGGTTTGTTTACCACAAACAAACAAACACCACACATTATTTCCCCACGTATGCTGAGATGGTCTATCTTCTTGTCAGCATATGACTACACTTTAATTCACAAACCTGGGAAAGAAATGGGCCATGCAGATGGCCTCAGCAGATTACCTCTAAAACAGATAGAGGCAGATCCTGCTCCTGCTACTAACATTCTCTCCATTCAAGAGTTACCTGAATCTCCCCTCAATGCTAGGGACGTGGCTGCAGAAACTGCCACTGATCACACGCTTACACGCGTGCTGACATGGGTGTTGTCAGGATGGCCTGCACGTGTCCAGATACTGAGTTTCAAAGCTTCTGGCAAAGGAAGCACGAACTTTCCACATTCAAATGGTGCCTGTTATGGGGTAGTAGGGTAGTCATCCCAGCCTCATTGAGGTCTAGAATCTTGCTCTCTCTGCATGAGGGACATCCAGGCATAGTACGGATGAAAGCGCTTGTGCGCAGCCACTCTGGTGGCCTGGGCTCGATAAAGCCATTGAGGCCCAGGTGCACGGGTGCCAAGTGTGCCAGCAGTCAAGGTCTAAAATGCCTCAGGCCCAGTACATAGGTGGGAGGAAACACAAGCCCCTTGGTCAAGGATACATATAGATTATGCTGGGCCCTTTCAGGGGCAATTCTTCCTTCGCCTCATTGACAGCTATTCCAAGTGGCTAGAGGTTGTTCCTGTTTCCTCCACTACTACTGCCAGGACCATCCAGGTGTTGAGAGGGATCTTCACCTCACATGGACTTCCAGATGTCCTGCTTTCAGATAATGGCCCCCAATTTACCTCTTTTGAGTTCCAGGCTTTTCTTCAGGCCAACTTGATCCAGCATGTGACTTCTGCTCCATTCCACCCATCTTCCAAAAGCCAGGTGGAGAGGATGGTGCGCACTACTAAAGTTGCCCTCAAAAGACTAACTTATGGCAGCTGGCATCACAGGTTAGCTGACTTCCTTCTTGCACACCGCACCACACCTTGCACAGCCACAGGGAAGAGCCCAGCAGAACTCCGCTGAGGTCGCCGCCTCGTTACGAAACTGGACAGGTTGCACCCAGACCGGGTGGCTTCACAGGTGTCACAGCCGTGGGCACCTAGGAGACTAAGGTGGGCGATCCAGTCTGGGCAAGGAACTATGGTCCTGGACATCTCTGGGTCACTGCAGTAGTATGCAAGGTCTCTGGGCCACTGTCATACGAAGTGGCCTTGGACGATGGGCACGTCATCTGACGACACATAGACCAACTGCGCTGGAGGCTTCCCAGAAACTCTTCTGCTCTTGGCTCTGCTCTCGGGGGGGGGAGGAGGACCATAATCCTAATTCTGGACCACAGTCTTCCAGCTCCAGCGGTGGTTCACATGCTACAGTACATGTTCCCGTGGCAGAATGGGGACATTCACAGAATTCAGTTATTGCTCCAGATCAGGGGTCATCCCAGGCTTCCGCAAGTGCTCCAAACAGGAATTCTCCTGAAAGGGGGTTTGCCATGGAGGCGGCTCCTGACTCGGGCACCTCCGGAACGCACACGGGGCCAATGGGGTACTGGGGCACATTAGCCACTCAGGCCACTCCAGCTGCTGGTCTTGGGCTCAAAGGCCAGTGCTCCTGAGAGGAGTCCATTGTGGATTTGGGGAATTCCACCCCCCCAAGGAACCCTGGCTGGAATTCAGAGGATTCAGCCAGTCAGCAGCTGGGTGGGGAACCTGAGCTTTTGGGGCATCAAAGTACTGGCCTGCCTAGCCTGGCAGGCGAGCTGGCAGGCCAGGCACACTCACCGGCCATCAGACGGTCACAGCGGGCCAAGGGCCCACCCAAACATCTTGAGGACTATGTGAGGTTTCTGTCAAGTCAAAGGGAACCTTACTGGTCCTTAAGACAAATGCAGAACGAACACTCAGCAAAAGGGGTGTTCTTCCCAGCATATTAGTTTGGTGCGTTTCTTTTTCTTTGATAATTATAAGGCAGAGTGCCCTGCCTGTGTGCAGGCATATTGTGCTTTACAATAACCTCCAATCCCTTGAATGCAAGTACCTGTGCTGTTACGGAGTAAGGTATTATTGTTTCATCCAGGGAGGAGGGATGTTATGTCCTGAGCCTGCTGAAGCATTCAGCATGCTCAGAAATGTTGCAAAGGGTCCCGGGCAGACCCAAAGCTGCCCGGGACCAGACTGGCTGCCTCCTGCCTTGCGCGCATGCGCAAGGCGGGAGACAACCTCTGCAATCATTGGTTGACATTGTCCGGGTCTCGGACATTATAAAAGGCCTGCGTGCCGTTTTGGTTGTTGTTGGTAGTAAGAAAAGAGTAATAAAGGAAGCTTATTTACGCAATGTGTCTCCGCTTAATGCCTCAACCCTGCAAACATAAAACTTCCTATTTGTTCCCTATACTCCATTTTACAGTGAGACAGGAAACTTTGCATCATAAAACATAATCTATATCTTTCTGTATTCCACATGTTCATGTTCATCGAGTGTCCACATCCAGCACTCTCAGTTTTGTTCCCAGTATTAGACATCAAATATTTTCTGGGCTCTCTCCTCCCTCCCTGTTAAGATTTTCTCTAGATTAGGCTTGCAAATGCCCACCAAGCATATTCTCCCAATTCCCATGAAGCAGAACACATCTCTTGCCAAGCCTTTGTCCTCACAGAAAAGTGTCCCATGATCAAAGAATTTAAAAAAATCCTTCTTGGCAATACAAATACTTTCAGTGTTCTTTTTTTCTTCTTGGGCCACAATCTTCAATAAAAAAGAGTGAAGAAAATATCACCTGTGCTCCCAGCTTCTCCACTCTCTTGCCCCTCCCTCCAATATTTCAGAATTTCTGCCATAATCTTCAGACTTACATCTGGATATATTATTTTGTTTCACATGGAATGGTAAACAAAAGGAAGAAATGCTAAGCTTTTTGTCAATTCTTTTATATAGCAGGGTCTTTCTTGTCTGGAAGAAGAGTCTACTATGTGAACAGAATGCTGCTTTTAGCTTTCAAAAATTGGCCACCTCTTAGAGAATTAAGCCCCTGACATCTCCTTTCTTTTGCTCTTTTAATTTCCCAAAATCTTTGACTCTCCAAAGATTTATACCAGCCTTTTTAGTATTCTGTCTGCTCTTATATTTCTCCGTTCATCAGTCATGCACACCCTAAAAGAAGGGTATTTGGGGGGGGGGGAGAATGAGATCTGATTGATTTTATGAATTTTTCTTGCATTATTGCCAGAAGCTAATTCTTACTTTCTGCAAGCAATCAATAGGGAGAAATCTTGGCTCATGATGGCATATGTGTTTGGCATACAGAAGATTAGATCATTTTAAACTGAAATTACATAAAAGTTCCAAATATATGCCTGAGACATTTGAGAACTATTATGAGAGCAAATAGACAGTCCAAGATAGATGGACTAATAGTCATTACAATGAACTGTAGAGGACTTATACTTTGTTCAAGAAAGCAGGTTAATATTTTGTTGGATATATTTTATTATCCTGTGTTGGCTTTTTCCCTGCTATGTAATGATTTAGTTTTGCATAAAATAATGCATAAATTTCTTTTAGGTTGGGTGGGGGAAAACCTTCAACCATATTCTTTTGATACTCATTTCAAAGGCTGCTATATTTAGGTAAATAAAGATGTACCCAAATTTAAGATGAAGAGTAAATACCAAAAAGATATAAATGAAAATCCCATGGAATGCCCAGCTTCTCAACTTCTTTAGCTCGGATTTACCAAAATCAGACTTTGTGGAGATATAACCCTTCCTGATTTCTCTTTCTGTATGTATTTATGTATCTCTCTCTACCAGAAACCACATTCCCAAGTGGCCAGACTACTTCAAAAATTATATTAATTATAATTAGTTATGAACTTATAGAAATAATTGATTCTGCATCTACCCTACCAGAAACATAAAAGTACATGCCTACATCCATATATTCCCCTCCCTTCTTTCAGTAGAAGCCGCAACGCAGAAAAAAAAATGATGGGAAAATGATAAGGGTAAATGGTTGCTGCAGACAGACAAAAGGAAATAGAAAATGGAGAACATAACCTGATAGAAATGCAGTAAGAGAGAACCAAAGAGGAATGCAAGGAGAAAAAAAAAGATCTGTTTAGAAAAAGGGTTAACATACAAAAGCAAAGTTAAGTTCCTCTTTTTTCCAGAATCCTGGGAAAGGATTCTGGAACAAGGATCTTCCATAATTTAAGTACTAAATGTAATTAGTTGCTCCAGAAAAATTCTTTAAAACAAACCTTTAGCATTAAATTGTTGGACTTGAGGAAGTGGACAAGGTCCTCAGAACTATGACCTCAGCCACTTGCTCTTTAGATCCATACTCCCTCTGTTTGTTAAAGCAGGGTGGGAGCAATGTTATGTAACTAGGTTCTGGTGCTGATTAATTCTTTGAGGAAGGAGGTTGTTCCTTTAACTCTTAAAGAGGCCATGGTTTGCCCCCTCCTCATGAAGCCATCACTGAATCCCACTATACTAGACAATTCATTCAGGATCTTATCCCTCTTTTGAGGGGAAGGTGGTTATGCAGCAACTTCAGAAAACCTTGGAGGAAGCAAATTATCTGGATCCTTTTCAGCCAGCTTTCAAATCTGAGTATGGGAGGGAAAGCCATTGGTCATGCTTTTGGATGACCTGTGGCATGGTGGGATGGGGTAACATATCTATCCTTGCCATATGTGATCTCCTAGCAGCTTTTGATAGCATTGACCATTGTATCTTTCTGGATTGGCCCTAGATTGAGGATGGATGGCATGGTATTGTGCTGCTTTGTTTCCTTCTTTCAGGTTTAATTCTAGCTGGTGATGATTCAGAAGAAGTCCCGCTCTCGGTTGGTGAGGTGCCACAGGGTTTAGTACTTTCTTCTCTCCTTTTTAAAATCTACATGAGGTTGCTGGGTGGGCTCTTCTATCACCATGAAGTAAAGTATCATCAGTATACAGATGATACCCAATTACATATCTCTACCTCTGGTGAATTCAGCAATGACTTGGACATCTTATTCCAGTATCTTGAGGCTGTGAGGGTCTGGTTGGGGGAATAACAAACTTCAGCTGTACCCTACCAAGGCTGAGTGGCTCTGGATTTGGGGATCCGCAGGATCAAGGACTGTGTCATCTTGATGCTGGATGGAGTTACACTGTTGCAGACAGACTTGGTGCATAACCTCAGAGTCTTCCTAGACTCGAGACTCCTGCTTAATGAACAGGAGGCATTCATGGTAGGAAGGTCTTTGCACAGCTTCATTTGCACCCATTCCTGGATTAGCAGGCCCTGCTCACAGTCACTCATGCTACTCATTGCCTCCAGATTGGCTTATTGCAATGCACTCTACATGAGGCTGTCCTTGAAAAGTATCTTCAGCTTCAGCTGATACAGAATGCATTGGCACAGGAAAATATGTGTGCTCCCAGAACAGTGCATGTTGCATCTCTGCTCCATAAGCTGCATGGGTTGCCAATTTGCCTCTGAATTCAATTCATGGGACTAGGCTGAGGTATCCCCTCTTCCCTCTCCTCAGCCTGCCCCTTTAGATCTGCCAGAAAAAGTATACTGTGGGTAGCATTAGCTAAGGATCTATATTTGGTGGGTCCCACAAGATGTGCTTCTTCTGCTGTGGCACCTACTTTATGGACCTTCTTCTCCCTGAAATTTGATTAGCTTCATTCCTTTTGATATTGCAGAAGGCCCTCAAGATCTGTTTATATGTTATCTGTTCTGGGACATGCCTAGATGCACCATTGCTGATGTGACTATTTTTATTCTGTCTTCATCCATGGTTTATATCCATTTTTATAATACTTACTGTTAATGTCAATGTGATTTTCATATTTTTTCTATCTGTCGGTTTTATGTATGATTTTGCCTGTTTGTTGTGTGTCACACAGAGTGGTCTTCACTGAAATGGGGGGCTATATAAATTTGATAAATAAATAAAGCATGGAAACTAAAGAATGATAATAATTAGATATTTATCTGTATCCTGCCTTTACTATTTTACAAATAACTCAAGGCAGTGAACATATCCAATTCACTTTCTTCCTCCTATTTTTCCTAGGACAACAACCCTGTGAGGGGTTGGGCTGAGAAAGTATGACTGGCCCAGAAACCCAGCTGGCTTCCATGGCTAAGTTGGGATTTGAACTCACAATTTCTTGCTTTCTAACTTGGTGCCTTAACCACTAGACCAAACTCGCTCTCTTAATATATCATTTTCTTAATCTTAGTTTCTCATCCTTAAACTATCCTTTTCTAATCTTAGTTTGAGTAACATTACAAGCAGGTAATATTCTGTATATGCAAGCCTGGGCTATAGACTATATGCACTGAAAACTATGATCCATGATATCAATAGTTTTCTCATATATAAAAAGCAAAACTCTTTGTTTTCCAGATTTTACTCTTCTCAGAAGTTTTAAAAGATTTCTACTGAAATATTACAAATCTATTTCTTTAAACTTGCCTGGGAGTTTAGTTCGAAACTAACAACCCATGACCAGTGGTGATATTCAAATAATTTAACAACCGGTTCTCTGCGGCAAGGTGGCAAGCGGGGCAGCAGGTTCAACAGAGACGGGGGTGGCTACTCCGGCAGCACGACAATGAGCAACCCCCTGGACGGGTCAGATCCCATTTCCACCTCGAGAGAGGACTCCCCCGGACGAGCCAAAGCTAGTTCCATTGGGGGTTAAATTTGATGGGGATCCTCAACAGCTGGGGTTTTTCCTGGCTCATGTCTTCACATACATGCAAGTGTATGGAAGGTCTCTATCCAATGATGCTGCTAAGATTAGGGTTGTCACCCTAGCCCCATGGTGGCGAACCTATGGCACACGTGCCACAGGGGGCATGCAGAGCCATTTCAGTGGGCACGTGCGCAGTTGCTGCTGCCAGCAGCTCATGCAGGTCCATTAGGCCACCGCTGCCCAGAGCAGCAGCCCCATCCAACACAAAGGAGGGGAAGCAGCCAGCTAGCAAACCCCGCGTAAAGGTGCACGCCCACACCCAGCAGGCAAAAGGCCACCCCGAGCAGGAAAGCCGGATACCCATCAGCGTCATGGCTGCCCAGGCCCAGCAGAGATGGGGGGAGGCACACAATCTGGGCTGGGACTGGGGGGCCATGGCACCGATGGGGATCTGGCTTTCCCCGCTCAGGGTGGCCTTTGGCTTGCTGGGCATGGGCGTGCTCTACCACCTCTATGTGGGGCTTGCTAGCCAGCCGTTTTGCCTCCTTTGTGCTGGGTGGGCCAGGCGTCTGGGTGGCGGCGGCAGTCTAAAGGACCTGTGCGAGCTGCTGGCGGTGCCGACCTGAGGCACGGGGGGGAAGGGGGAGGCAAGCGGTGCAGATTCCCCATGCATGACACTGGGATTTTTCCCCGCTATTGGATTTTCGCTACCAGACTGTTTAACTTGATGCAGAAAGGGAAGGATATGCATTCTGCATCAAGTAAACTTTTAAGAAGTTAAAGAGACTGGCAGCAAAAATCCTCCCCCACCCCCACCCCGTGCCTCGGGCCGGCACTGCCGGCAGCTTGCTCAGGTCCATTAGGCTGCCACTGCAGAGAAGAGTGGTGAGGTTTTGTGCCAGCTGGCTGGCCAGGCAAGGAGTAGGTCAGGGGATGGTGGCTGGCTGGCTGGGGAGGGGGAATCATGGCTGCTTGGGGCCCATTTCCCCGGCTTTGTTACTGGTAGCAGCTCCCTTAGTGAGTGCCCCACGACCCTCACCGTCAAGTTTCCATTGCACAAGCTTCCTGGAGCTAAGGAGAAGTGCAGTTATTAAGCCACCAGGCGGTTCTGGTGGGTGGCGTTGCCTTCTGCTTTTCCTGCTGTGGCATTGGCTGCTGGTGTTGCCCTCCTGAGAGGAGGGTGCAGCGATTGGTTGGTAGCCATGCCACAAATGATGATTGAAGCCCTGCTGAAAAAAGCACTTCTGATTAGTTGCAGCACACCATGGAGAGCCTGGCTGATATGGGCAAGGCAGCAGCGCACACAGACTCCACTTTTTTCGTTTGACAGCGATGGGGTTAGGGTTGCTGCAGCTGATCAGAAGCACCGCTGAAAACAGAGGAGTCTGTATGTGCGTCTGCTATGCACTCACTCGTCAGCCGTGCTCTCCATGCCTCAGATCAGCTACAGTGCACTGTGGAAAGCAAGGCTGGGGACTTCCGGTGGCAGGCGATTTCGTCGGTCGCAGCTGTTTGCTGCCTCCCGCCTGTTTTGCGTAAAAGCCGGTTTGACAGCCAGCATCAGCTGTCAAACGGCTTGATACCTTTCCCCTGGGCATAAGGGGATAGGTGAGCTGCCCGGGGTAGGAGTTGAGTTCCTGAGTCGTCCTATATGGACGATGTAGGTGAGAACTCCTCCGGAGCCCCGAGGATTCTCCGCGATCCAGGACGCCTTCGCTTCGGCGAAGCTAGAAGCCGCCGCCACCGCTGCAACTTGAAGTTAATTGTGAGTTTTACTTGTAAGCAGACGAACCAACTTTGGAAGCTTGCTTTTTATTTTGGACTTTACTTTAACTTGG